>NC_141033.1:17140833-17292685 GCF_052040795.2 Danio rerio
AGATTTTCACTTGCAACTTGCTTTAACATGTTTAACAGTGCATGAAATGTTGTCTAAAACAAAAAGATAATGCTTTTTAGTGGCTGGAACTGGTTTTATCACATTCTGAATTGAACGTTGAAAATGAGCTTTTCAGAGCCAGCAGAGGTCAAAATAAGCAGTAATGCAAACTCAGTCATAGACATAGATTTTAACTTGCAACTTGCTTTAACATGTTTAACAGTGCATGAAATGTTATCTAAAACAAAAAGAATGATGCATTTTAGTGGCTGGATCTGGTTTTATCACATTCTGTATTGGACGTTGAAAATGAGCTTTTCAGAGCCAGCAGAGGTCAAAATAAGCAGTAATGCAAACTCAGTCATAGACATAGATTTTCACTTGCAACTTGCTTTAACATGTTTAACAGTGCATGAATTGTTGTCTAAAACAAAAAGAATGATGCATTTTAGTGGCTGGATCTGGTTTTATCACTTTCTGAATTCAACGTTGAAAATGAGCTGTTCTCAGCCAGCAGAGGTCAAAATAAGCAGTAATGCAAACTCAGTCAGAGACATAGATTTTCACTTGCAACTTGCTTTAACATGTTTAACAGTGCATGAATTGTTGTCTAAAACAAAAAGAAAATGCTTTTTAGTGGCTGGAAATGGTTTTATCACATTCTGAATTGAACGTTGAAAATGAGCTTTTCAGAGCCAGCAGAGGTCAAAATAAGCAGTGATGCAAACTCAGTCATAGACATAGATTTTCACTTGCAACTTTCTTAAACATATTTAACAGTGCATGAAATGTTGTCTTAAACAAAAAGATAATGCTTTTTAGTGGCTGGAACTGGTTTTATCACATTCTGAATTGAACGTTGAAAATGAGCTTTTCAGAGCCAGCAGAGGTCAAAATAAGCAGTAATGCAAACTCAGTCATAGACATAGATTTTCACTTGCAACTTGCTTTAACATGTTTAACAGTGCATGAAATGTTGTCTAAAACAAAAAGAAAATGCTTTTTAGTGGCTGGAACTGGTTTTATCACATTCTGAATTGAACGTTGAAAATGAGCTTTTCAGAGCCAGCAGAGGTCAAAATAAGCAGTAATGCAAACTCAGTCAGAGACATAGATTTTCACTTGCAACTTGCTTTAACATGTTTAACAGTGCATGAAATGTTGTCTAAAACAAAAAGAAAATGCTTTTTAGTGGCTGGAACTGGTTTTATCACATTCTGAATTGAACGTTGAAAATGAGCTTTTCAGAGTCAGCAGAGGTCAAAATAAGCAGTAATGCAAACTCAGTCATAGACATAGATTTTAACTTGCAACTTGCTTTAACATGTTTAACAGTGCATGAAATGTTATCTAAAACAAAAAGAATTATGCATTTTAGTGGCTGGATCTGGTTTTATCACATTCTGTATTGGACGTTGAAAATGAGCTTTTCAGAGCCAGCAGAGGTCAAAATAAGCAGTAATGCAAACTCAGTCATAGACATAGATTTTCACTTGCAACTTGCTTTAACATGTTTAACAGTGCATGAAATGTTGTCTAAAACAAAAAGAAAATGCTTTTTAGTGGCTGGGACTGGTTTTATCACATTCTGAATTGAACGTTGAAAATGAGCTTTTCAGAGCCAGCAGAGGTCAAAATAAGCAGTAATGCAAACTCAGTCATAGACATAGATTTTCACTTGCAACTTGCTTTAACATGTTTAACAGTGCATGAAATGTTGTCTAAAACAAAAAGAATGATGCATTTTAGTGGCTGGATCTGGTTTTATCACTTTCTGAATTCAACGTTGAAAATGAGCTTTTCAGAGCCAGCAGAGGTCAAAATAAGCAGTAATGCAAACTCAGTCGTAGACATAGATTTTCACTTGCAACTTGCTTTAACATGTTTAACAGTGCATGAAATGTTGTCTAAAACAAAAAGAAAATGCTTTTTAGTGGCTGGAACTGGTTTTATCACATTCTGAATTGAACGTTGAAAATGAGCTTTTCAGAGCCAGCAGAGGTCAAAATAAGCAGTAATGCAAACTCAGTCAGAGACAAAGATTTTCACTTGCAACTTGCTTTAACATGTTTAACAGTGCATGAAATGCTGTCTAAAACAAAAAGAAAATGCTTTTTAGTGGCTGGAACTGGTTTTATCACATTCTGAATTGAACGTTGAAAATGAGCTTTTCAGAGCCAGCAGAGGTCAAAATAAGCAGTAATGCAAACTCAGTCAGAGACATAGATTTTCACTTGCAACTTGCTTTAACATGTTTAACAGTGCATGAAATGTTGTCTAAAACAAAAAGATAATGCTTTTTAGTGGCTGGAACTGGTTTTATCACATTCTGAATTGAACGTTGAAAATGAGCTTTTCAGAGCCAGCAGAGGTCAAAATAAGCAGTAATGCAAACTCAGTCATAGACATAGATTTTCACTTGCAACTTGCTTTAACATGTTTAACAGTGCATGAAATGTTGTCTAAAACAAAAAGAATGATGCATTTTAGTGGCTGGATCTGGTTTTATCACTTTCTGAATTCAACGTTGAAAATGAGCTTTTCAGAGCCAGCAGAGGTCAAAATAAGCAGTAATGCAAAATCAGTCGTAGACATAGATTTTCACTTGCAACTTGCTTTAACATGTTTAACAGTGCATGAAATGTTGTCTAAAACAAAAAGAAAATGCTTTTTAGTGGCTGGAACTGGTTTTATCACATTCTGAATTGAACGTTGAAAATGAGCTTTTCAGAGCCAGCAGAGGTCAAAATAAGCAGTAATGCAAACTCAGTCAGAGACAAAGATTTTCACTTGCAACTTGCTTTAACATGTTTAACAGTGCATGAAATGTTGTCTAAAACAAAAAGAAAATGCTTTTTACTGGCTGGAACTGGTTTTATCACATTCTGAATTGAACGTTGAAAATGAGCTTTTCAGAGCCAGCAGGGGTCAAAATAAGCAGTGATGCAAACTCAGTCATAGACATAGATTTTCACTTGCAACTTTCTTAAACATATTTAACAGTGCATGAAATGTTGTCTAAAACAAAAAGAAAATGCTTTTTAGTGGCTGGAACTGGTTTTATCAGATTCTGAATTGAACGTTGAAAATTAGCTTTTCAGAGCCAGCAGAGGTCAAAATAAGCAGTAATGCAAACTCAGTCAGAGACATAGATTTTCACTTGCAACTTGCTTTAACATGTTTAACAGTGCATGAAATGTTGTCTAAAACAAAAAGATAATGCTTTTTAGTGGCTGGAACTGGTTTTATCACATTCTGAATTGAACGTTGAAAATGAGCTTTTCAGAGCCAGCAGAGGTCAAAATAAGCAGTAATGCAAACTCAGTCATAGACATAGATTTTAACTTGCAACTTGCTTTATCATGTTTAACAGTGCATGAAATGTTATCTAAAACAAAAAGAATAATGCATTTTAGTGGCTGGATCTGGTTTTATAACATTCTGTATTGGACGTTGAAAATGAGCTTTTCAGAGCCAGCAGAGGTCAAAATAAGCAGTAATGCAAAGTCAGTCATAGACATAGATTTTCACTTGCAACTTGCTTTAACATGTTTAACAGTGCATGAAATGTTGTCTAAAACAAAAAGAAAATGCTTTTTAGTGGCTGGGACTGGTTTTATCACATTCTGAATTGAACGTTGAAAATGAGCTTTTCAGAGCCAGCAGAGGTCAAAATAAGCAGTAATGCAAACTCAGTCAGAGACATAGATTTTCACTTGCAACTTGCTTTAACATGTTTAACAGTGCATGAAATGTTGTCTAAAACAAAAAGAAAATGCTTTTTAGTGGCTGGATCTGGTTTTTATCACATTCTGAATTGAACGTTGAAAATGAGCTTTTCAGAGCCAGCAGAGGTCAAAATAAGCAGTAATGCAAACTCAGTCATAGACATAGATTTTCACTTGCAACTTGCTTTAACATGTTTAACAGTGCATGAAATGTTGTCTAAAACAAAAAGAATGATGCATTTTAGTGGCTGGATCTGGTTTTATCACTTTCTGAATTCAACGTTGAAAATGAGCTTTTCAGAGCCAGCAGAGGTCAAAATAAGCAGTAATGCAAACTCAGTCGTAGACATAGATTTTCACTTGCAACTTGCTTTAACATGTTTAACAGTGCATGAAATGTTGTCTAAAACAAAAAGAAAATGCTTTTTAGTGGCTGGAACTGGTTTTATCACATTCTGAATTGGACGTTGAAAATGAGCTTTTCAGAGCCAGCAGAGGTCAAAATAAGCAGTAATGCAAACTCAGTCAGAGACAAAGATTTTCACTTGCAACTTGCTTTAACATGTTTAACAGTGCATGAAATGTTGTCTAAAACAAAAAGAAAATGCTTTTTACTGGCTGGAACTGGTTTTATCACATTCTGAATTGAACGTTGAAAATGAGCTTTTCAGAGCCAGCAGAGGTCAAAATAAGCAGTGATGCAAACTCAGTCATAGACATAGATTTTAACTTGCAACTTGCTTTATCATGTTTAACAGTGCATGAAATGTTATCTAAAACAAAAAGAATAATGCATTTTAGTGGCTGGATCTGGTTTTATAACATTCTGTATTGGACGTTGAAAATGAGCTTTTCAGAGCCAGCAGAGGTCAAAATAAGCAGTAATGCAAAGTCAGTCATAGACATAGATTTTCACTTGCAACTTGCTTTAACATGTTTAACAGTGCATGAAATGTTGTCTAAAACAAAAAGAAAATGCTTTTTAGTGGCTGGGACTGGTTTTATCACATTCTGAATTGAACGTTGAAAATGAGCTTTTCAGAGCCAGCAGAGGTCAAAATAAGCAGTAATGCAAACTCAGTCAGAGACATAGATTTTCACTTGCAACTTGCTTTAACATGTTTAACAGTGCATGAAATGTTGTCTAAAACAAAAAGAAAATGCTTTTTAGTGGCTGGATCTGGTTTTTATCACATTCTGAATTGAACGTTGAAAATGAGCTTTTCAGAGCCAGCAGAGGTCAAAATAAGCAGTAATGCAAACTCAGTCATAGACATAGATTTTCACTTGCAACTTGCTTTAACATGTTTAACAGTGCATGAAATGTTGTCTAAAACAAAAAGAATGATGCATTTTAGTGGCTGGATCTGGTTTTATCACTTTCTGAATTCAACGTTGAAAATGAGCTTTTCAGAGCCAGCAGAGGTCAAAATAAGCAGTAATGCAAACTCAGTCGTAGACATAGATTTTCACTTGCAACTTGCTTTAACATGTTTAACAGTGCATGAAATGTTGTCTAAAACAAAAAGAAAATGCTTTTTAGTGGCTGGAACTGGTTTTATCACATTCTGAATTGGACGTTGAAAATGAGCTTTTCAGAGCCAGCAGAGGTCAAAATAAGCAGTAATGCAAACTCAGTCAGAGACAAAGATTTTCACTTGCAACTTGCTTTAACATGTTTAACAGTGCATGAAATGTTGTCTAAAACAAAAAGAAAATGCTTTTTACTGGCTGGAACTGGTTTTATCACATTCTGAATTGAACGTTGAAAATGAGCTTTTCAGAGCCAGCAGGGGTCAAAATAAGCAGTGATGCAAACTCAGTCATAGACATAGATTTTCACTTGCAACTTTCTTAAACATATTTAACAGTGCATGAAATGTTGTCTAAAACAAAAAGAAAATGCTTTTTAGTGGCTGGAACTGGTTTTATCAGATTCTGAATTGAACGTTGAAAATTAGCTTTTCAGAGCCAGCAGAGGTCAAAATAAGCAGTAATGCAAACTCAGTCAGAGACATAGATTTTCACTTGCAACTTGCTTTAACATGTTTAACAGTGCATGAAATGTTGTCTAAAACAAAAAAAAAATGCTTTTTAGTGGCTGGGACTGGTTTTATCACATTCTGAATTGAACGTTGAAAATGAGCTTTTCAGAGCCAGCAGAGGTCAAAATAAGCAGTAATGCAAACTCAGTCAGAGACATAGATTTTCACTTGCAACTTGCTTTAACATGTTTAACAGTGCATGAAATGTTGTCTAAAACAAAAAGAAAATGCTTTTTAGTGGCTGGATCTGGTTTTTATCACATTCTGAATTGAACGTTGAAAATGAGCTTTTCAGAGCCAGCAGAGGTCAAAATAAGCAGTAATGCAAACTCAGTCATAGACATAGATTTTCACTTGCAACTTGCTTTAACATGTTTAACAGTGCATGAAATGTTGTCTAAAACAAAAAGAATGATGCATTTTAGTGGCTGGATCTGGTTTTATCACTTTCTGAATTCAACGTTGAAAATGAGCTTTTCAGAGCCAGCAGAGGTCAAAATAAGCAGTAATGCAAACTCAGTCGTAGACATAGATTTTCACTTGCAACTTGCTTTAACATGTTTAACAGTGCATGAAATGTTGTCTAAAACAAAAAGAAAATGCTTTTTAGTGGCTGGAACTGGTTTTATCACATTCTGAATTGGACGTTGAAAATGAGCTTTTCAGAGCCAGCAGAGGTCAAAATAAGCAGTAATGCAAACTCAGTCAGAGACAAAGATTTTCACTTGCAACTTGCTTTAACATGTTTAACAGTGCATGAAATGTTGTCTAAAACAAAAAGAAAATGCTTTTTAGTGGCTGGAACTGGTTTTATCTGGTTTTAACTACGAGCAACACTTTTCTTGTCGTATCTGGACTTCATTTTAGCTTGCGTAGCAGATAGATGTTTTCTAGCAACCTCCCAAACCTTATGGAGATGCTCACGAAATGTACTCACATAATCCAGGATTGGCACATGAGAGGGACTTTTAGAAAGGAATTGCTCACTAATCAACTTTATTGGTGTTCTAGGCACATGCCCAAATACAAGGTCAGCAGGGCTAAATCCTAACGACTCTTGTACAGTACTCCTGATGGCCAACATTAACAGAGGTAATCCATCTACCCAATCTTTGCCCGTTTCGACGCAATACGCGCGCAGCATTGTCTTGAGCGTCTGATGAAACCGCTCGAGCGCACCTTGCGACTCGGGGTGATATGCGCTTGACAGTTCGTGCTCCACCTGCAACTCTTTTACCAACTGCTTAAATAAATGCGATGTAAAGTTTGTTCCTCTGTCTGTTTGAATTATTTTCGGTAACCCGAACATTGAACAAAATTTAACCAGCTCTCGAATCACCGATTTGGATGTTATTGAGCGCAGTGGCACGGCTTCTGGGTAGCGTGTGGCTGTACACATAATGGTAAGAATGTACTGGTGACCAGACTTCGCTCGAGGTAAAGGACCAACAACATCAAGGATCAGTCTCTCGAAAGGCTCTCCTACCGCAGGAATGGGTTGGAGAGGGGCTAGCGGAACTGTCTGGTTGGGTTTACCCACTAGTTGACAGATGTGACAAGACCGAACGAATGCAGACACGGATGACTTCATATTCGGCCAAAAGAAATGCCGAGCAATGCGATCATACGTTTTTGTAACACCAAGGTGTCCAGAGCAGATGTGATCGTGGGCTAACTTCATTATTTGAGTTCGGTAGCCGACAGGAAGAACGATCTGATAAGCTCCGTCCCGCTCTCTATCAGAGGGCTGCCACCAACGCATCAGTACACCATCATCCCAAAAATAACCAACTGGCGCGTCTGATATTTTCGTTCTGTCTGCAGCAGCACTGACGCATTTATTCAACGTTACATCAGACTTCTGCAAAGCGATTAATTGTTCCCTACCTACTTTTAAGGGAGCATCGCCTTCGTTAACGCCTGCATCAGCTTGCACTGGTTCCGGCTGAATCAACAATTTATGTTCAGTGCTTTCTGGCGATAAAGATAAAAACGACTCAGACAAATCAAGTACGTCTTCAAATTTTTTTCTCTGTGCACGGGTCACGGCGCAAGACGGAAAAAGAGAGTTGAAGTGCGACAGCGCGAGCGCATCATCTGAACTGCTATTATTTGGCTCTGCCGACACAATTGGAAAGGGAAATACTTTTGTTCCAGCCAAATCATTACCCAAAATTACGTCTACGCCTTCCACTGGTAGTTGTGAATAGACACCAATACTCACAGGACCAGTAATAAGGTCAGATTGTAAATGAATATTGTGCAGTGGGACAGATGTACAGCCCATCTCGATTCCTCGAATGAGAACATTAGTACCCGTATAAGATTTAGACGAAAAGGGTAAGGTATTTTCCCGTATTAACGACTGAGCGCTGCCAGTATCTCTTAACATTACCACTGATTTAATATCATGGCTATTTGGCAGTGCCACGGTACCGGTTTGTAAAAATGATTTAAACACAGAGGGATCAGATCGCGGAGTTGACTGTACCGAACTAGAGGTAAGAGAAGTGAACGCCACCCCCTTGGGTTTATTACTAGCTTTTTGCTTCCACGCTTTACAATTTGAGATCAAATGGGTAGGATCCAGGCAGTAAAAGCAAACCCTTTTTTTATCAGACGGTTTCGGAGTATTAATTTCAGCCGCCGGTCGGAAAGAATAATTTCCTTTTTCCCTCACATCTGATTGAACGATTCTTGGAGGGCGCACGGCAGGAAAAACCGTTTTGTGCGTGAGCACGAATTCATCTGCTAAAATTGCAGCTTCGGACAATTTAGAGACCTTCTGCTCGTTCAGGTACACTACAACATTATCTGGTAAGCAGTTTTTAAATTCTTCAACCAGTATCAGTTCCTGCAAATCCTCGAGTGTTACGGTTTTGTTAGAGACGCACCATTTCTCGAATAACGCTCTCTTTTCACGCGCAAACTCCACAAACGTTTGCTTGGCTGTCTTTGAACAAGCCCTGAATTTCTGTCGATACGCCTCTGGTACTAATTCATAAGCTCGTAAAACAGCCAATTTCACTTTATCATAATCCAGCGAATCTTCGATTGGTAAAGCCGCACAAATCTCCTGGGCTTTACCAATAAGATTGCACTGTAACAACAATGCCCACATTTCCTTGGGCCATTTTAATTTAGCCGCTACTCGTTCAAAAGCCACAAAGTACGAATCTACTTCGGTTTCACGAAATGGAGGTACAAGTTTGATGTACTTACCAACGTCGAAGTCGGGTTGCTGCCCAGCCTCAGAGCTACTGGAAGGAGGGCGGCTGCTGCGTGGTAATGGTGTTGGTTTAGTACTCTGAATCTTTTGCGCTTCCAGCTCAAGTTTTCTTAATTTGATATCACGGTCAGCGGTTATTTCAAGTTCTTTTATTCGCAGGAGTTGAGTCTCATTTTCTTGCTTTTTTAATTCTAATTCTAATTCTTTTAAACGAATAGTGACCATCGGATCGATCTTCTGAACCGTTATACTCCCTGACTCTGAACCAGATGTCGCCTCGCCATCAGATGCTAAATCCTGCTCTTGCTCGGAACCCTCTACAGCGCGACTAGGCAAAACGCCGGCCTCCACCAACTTGACGTACAACTCATCTTTTATAACCTGTTTTTTTTGTTCTTTTGACACTGTTAAGTTGAAAAACTCCGCTATTAGAATTAAATCTTTTTTTCTACACCTATCAAATTCCTCTAGCGTAGGCAAGAGAGAAAACTTAATTAGATCAAAATCCATTTTAAGTTGACTTAAACTCCTCCCCTACCAAAAAGTTCAAAAACAGCCAAGCAAATTTGAAAGAATAAATATATCGTATTAACGAGCGGACGAGCCCCCAATTGTTACGTCCCGACCAGTCTAGGGTTGGTGGGAACAATAACAAGTGTAAAAAAAAAACAAATAAAGAGAAACTCAAATACTCAATTAAGGGTTTTCCCCTTCTCCTGTCCCAACTCACAATAATCACAACGCTGATCAAGTAGTAACAATATTTATTTACTTAGAAAACAAAGATAGAAGCATCACTTCGGAAGGGAATCCAGGCCAAAATAATAAACAAAAAGACAGCTAACTTGCGGGGAAATAATTCTAACTTACCTGCTCAAATAAAAGTACCCCAAATAAAATTACAACAAACTTCCCTTTCTCCCTTGCTACCACAAACCAGGAGAAAACGTTTTAAAGTAAATGGCGATTCCCAACCTACCGCTTCTGTTTCTCCAAAACTAATATATATAAATAGGTATTTAATCAGAAAAGCCAATAGATTCACATTTAACAGAGAGTCGTTTAAGAAAATAATTAGTAACAGAAATCAATCTATTCACACCAAGTCAACCAACAATTTGGGGCAGGAGATAGGAGACGCTCGGAACAACAGCAGCGACGACGACGGAGATTTGCGACCTGCACCGAGCAGAAAGATCTCCCCATTGTTCCTCTCCTCCAGCTTATATACTCTCCCACACGCAACACGGCTGGACCGCAATCAAGCGCAGCTCTAGAGGGAGGGGGAGAGAGAGAGAGAAAGCTGCGCATGCTCCACAGCGCACAACACAACATCAGCTCCAAATGCATAACAAAACACAAATCTGTATATATATAATATTTATATATATAAAATTAGCAAACAAATAATTAATACGTTCTATAACGTAACACACATTCTGAATTGAACGTTGAAAATGAGCTTTTTAGAGCCATCAGAGGTCAAAATAAGCAGTGATGCAAACTCAGTCATAGACATAGATTTTCACTTGCAACTTTCTTAAACATATTTAACAGTGCATGAAATGTTGTCTAAAACAAAAAGAAAATGCTTTTTAGTGGCTGGAACTGGTTTTATCACATTCTGAATTGAACGTTGAAAATTAGCTTTTCAGAGCCAGCAGAGGTCAAAATAAGCAGTAATGCAAACTCAGTCAGAGACATAGATTTTCACTTGCAACTTGCTTTAACATGTTTAACAGTGCATGAAATGTTGTCTAAAACAAAAAGATAATGCTTTTTAGTGGCTGGAACTGGTTTTATCACATTCTGAATTGAACGTTGAAAATGAGCTTTTCAGAGCCAGCAGAGGTCAAAATAAGCAGTAATGCAAACTCAGTCATAGACATAGATTTTAACTTGCAACTTGCTTTAACATGTTTAACAGTGCATGAAATGTTATGTAAAACAAAAAGAATAATGCATTTTAGTGGCTGGATCTGGTTTTATCACATTCTGTATTGGACGTTGAAAATGAGCTTTTCAGAGCCAGCAGAGGTCAAAATAAACAGTAATGCAAACTCAGTCAGAGACATAGATTTTCACTTGCAACTTGCTTTAACATGTTTAACAGTGCATGAAATGTTGTCTAAAACAAAAAGAAAATGCTTTTTAGTGGCTGGATCTGGTTTTATCACTTTCTGAATTCAACGTTGAAAATGAGCTGTTCTCAGCCAGCAGAGGTCAAAATAAGCAGTAATGCAAACTCAGTCAAAGACATAGATTTTCACTTGCAACTTGCTTTAACATGTTTAACAGTGCATGAATTGTTGTCTAAAACAAAAAGAAAATGCTTTTTAGTGGCTGGAAATGGTTTTATCACATTCTGAATTGAACGTTGAAAATGAGCTTTTCAGAGCCAGCAGAGGTCAAAATAAGCAGTAATGCAAACTCAGTCAGAGACAAAGATTTTCACTTGCAACTTGCTTTAACATGTTTAACAGTGCATGAAATGTTGTCTAAAACAAAAAGAAAATGCTTTTTAGTGGCTGGAACTGGTTTTATCACATTCTGAATTGAACGTTGAAAATGAGCTTTTCAGAGCCAGCAGAGGTCAAAATAAGCAGTGATGCAAACTCAGTCATAGACATAGATTTTCACTTGCAACTTTCTTAAACATATTTAACAGTGCATGAAATGTTGTCTAAAACAAAAAGAAAATGCTTTTTAGTGGCTGGAACTGGTTTTATCACATTCTGAATTGAACGTTGAAAATTAGCTTTTCAGAGCCAGCAGAGGTCAAAATAAGCAGTAATGCAAACTCAGTCAGAGACATAGATTTTCACTTGCAACTTGCTTTAACATGTTTAACAGTGCATGAAATGTTGTCTAAAACAAAAAGATAATGCTTTTTAGTGGCTGGAACTGGTTTTATCACATTCTGAATTGAACGTTGAAAATGAGCTTTTCAGAGCCAGCAGAGGTCAAAATAAGCAGTAATGCAAACTCAGTCATAGACATAGATTTTAACTTGCAACTTGCTTTAACATGTTTAACAGTGCATGAAATGTTATCTAAAACAAAAAGAATAATGCATTTTAGTGGCTGGATCTGGTTTTATCACATTCTGTATTGGACGTTGAAAATGAGCTTTTCAGAGCCAGCAGAGGTCAAAATAAGCAGTAATGCAAACTCAGTCATAGACATAGATTTTCACTTGCAACTTGCTTTAACATGTTTAACAGTGCATGAAATGTTGTCTAAAACAAAAAGAATGATGCATTTTAGTGGCTGGATCTGGTTTTATCACTTTCTGAATTCAACGTTGAAAATGAGCTGTTCTCAGCCAGCAGAGGTCAAAATAAGCAGTAATGCAAACTCAGTCAGAGACATAGATTTTCACTTGCAACTTGCTTTAACATGTTTAACAGTGCATGAATTGTTGTCTAAAACAAAAAGAAAATGCTTTTTAGTGGCTGGAAATGGTTTTATCACATTCTGAATTGAACGTTGAAAATGAGCTTTTCAGAGCCAGCAGAGGTCAAAATAAGCAGTGATGCAAACTCAGTCATAGACATAGATTTTCACTTGCAACTTTCTTAAACATATTTAACAGTGCATGAAATGTTGTCTAAAACAAAAAGATAATGCTTTTTAGTGGCTGGAACTGGTTTTATCACATTCTGAATTGAACGTTGAAAATGAGCTTTTCAGAGCCAGCAGAGGTCAAAATAAGCAGTAATGCAAACTCAGTCATAGACATAGATTTTCACTTGCAACTTGCTTTAACACGTTTAACAGTGCATGAAATGTTGTCTAAAACAAAAAGAAAATGCTTTTAGTGGCTGGATCTGGTTTTATCACATTCTGAATTGAACGTTGAAAATGAGCTTTTCAGAGCCAGCAGAGGTCAAAATAAGCACTAATGCAAACTCAGTCATAGACATAGATTTTCACTTGCAAATTGCTTTAACATGTTTAACAGTGCATGAATTGTTGTCTAAAACAAAAAGAAAATGCTTTTTAGTGGCTGGAACTGGTTTTATCACATTCTGAATTGAACGTTGAAAATGAGCTTTTTAGAGCCAGCAGAGGTCAAAATAAGCAGTGATGCAAACTCAGTCATAGACATAGATTTTCACTTGAAACTTTCTTAAACATATTTAACAGTGCATGAAATGTTGTCTAAAAAAAAAAGAAAATGCTTTTTAGTGGCTGGAACTGGTTTTATCACATTCTGAATTGAACGTTGAAAATTAGCTTTTCAGAGCCAGCAGAGGTCAAAATAAGCAGTAATGCAAACTCAGTCAGAGACATAGATTTTCACTTGCAACTTGCTTTAACATGTTTAACAGTGCATGAAATGTTGTCTAAAACAAAAAGATAATGCTTTTTAGTGGCTGGAACTGGTTTTATCACATTCTGAATTGAACGTTGAAAATGAGCTTTTCAGAGCCAGCAGAGGTCAAAATAAGCAGTAATGCAAACTCAGTCATAGACATAGATTTTAACTTGCAACTTGCTTTAACATGTTTAACAGTGCATGAAATGTTATCTAAAACAAAAAGAATAATGCATTTTAGTGGCTGGATCTGGTTTTATCACATTCTGTATTGGACGTTGAAAATGAGTTTTTCAGAGCCAGCAGAGGTCAAAATAAGCAGTAATGCAAACTCAGTCAGAGACATAGATCTTCACTTGCAACTTGCTTTAACATGTTTAACAGTGCATAAATTGTTGTCTAAAACAAAAAAGAATGATGCATTTTATGGCTGGATCTGTTTTATCACTTTCTGAATTGGACGTTGAAAATGAGCTTATCTCAGCCAGCAGAGAGGTCAAATCACAGTAATGCAAACTCAGTCAGAGACATAGATTTTCACTTGCAACTTGCTTTAACATGTTTAACAGTGCATGAAATGTTGTCTAAAACAAAAAAGAATGATGCATTTTATGGCTGGATCTTTTTTTATTACTTTCTGAATTGGACGTTGAAAATGAGCTTATCTCAGCCAGCAGAGAGGTCAAATCACAGTAATGCAAACTCAGTCATAGACATAGATTTTCACTTTCAACTTGCTTTAACATGTTTAACAGTGCATGAAATGTTGTCTAAAACAAAAAGATAATGCTTTTTAGTGGCTGGAACTGGTTTTATCACATTCTGAATTGAACGTTGAAAATGAGCTTTTCAGAGCCAGCAGAGGTCAAAATAAGCAGTAATGCAAACTCAGTCATAGACATAGATTTTAACTTGCAACTTGCTTTAACATGTTTAACAGTGCATGAAATGTTATCTAAAACAAAAAGAATAATGCATTTTAGTGGCTGGATCTGGTTTTATCACTTTCTGAATTCAACGTTGAAAATGAGCTGTTCTCAGCCAGCAGAGGTCAAAATAAGCAGTAATGCAAACTCAGTCAGAGACATAGATTTTCACTTGCAACTTGCTTTAATATGTTTAACAGTGCATGAATTGTTGTCTAAAACAAAAAGAAAATGCTTTTTAGTGGCTGGAAATGGTTTTATCACATTCTGAATTGAACGTTGAAAATGAGCTTTTCAGAGCCAGCAGAGGTCAAAATAAGCAGTGATGCAAACTCAGTCATAGACATAGATTTTCACTTGCAACTTTCTTAAACATATTTAACAGTGCATGAAATGTTGTCTAAAACAAAAAGAAAATGCTTTTTAGTGGCTGGAACTGGTTTTATCACATTCTGAATTGAACGTTGAAAATGAGCTTTTCAGAGCCAGCAGAGGTCAAAATAAGCAGTAATGCAAACTCAGTCAGAGACATAGATTTTCACTTGCAACTTGCTTTAACATGTTTAACAGTGCATGAATTGTTGTCTAAAACAAAAAGAAAATGCTTTTTAGTGGCTGGAACTGGTTTTATCACATTCTGAATTGAACGTTGAAAATGAGCTTTTTAGAGCCAGCAGAGGTCAAAATAAGCAGTGATGCAAACTCAGTCATAGACATAGATTTTCACTTGCAACTTTCTTAAACATATTTAACAGTGCATGAAATGTTGTCTAAAACAAAAAGAAAATGCTTTTTAGTGGCTGGAACTGGTTTTATCACATTCTGAATTGAACGTTGAAAATTAGCTTTTCAGAGCCAGCAGAGGTCAAAATAAGCAGTAATGCAAACTCAGTCAGAGACATAGATTTTCACTTGCAACTTGCTTTAACATGTTTAACAGTGCATGAAATGTTGTCTAAAACAAAAAGATAATGCTTTTTAGTGGCTGGAACTGGTTTTATCACATTCTGAATTGAACGTTGAAAATGAGCTTTTCAGAGCCAGCAGAGGTCAAAATAAGCAGTAATGCAAACTCAGTCATAGACATAGATTTTAACTTGCAACTTGCTTTAACATGTTTAACAGTGCATGAAATGTTATCTAAAACAAAAAGAATAATGCATTTTAGTGGCTGGATCTGGTTTTATCACATTCTGTATTGGACGTTGAAAATGAGCTTTTCAGAGCCAGCAGAGGTCAAAATAAACAGTAATGCAAACTCAGTCAGAGACATAGATTTTCACTTGCAACTTGCTTTAACATGTTTAACAGTGCATGAAATGTTGTCTAAAACAAAAAGAAAATGCTTTTTAGTGGCTGGATCTGGTTTTATCACATTCTGAATTGAACGTTGAAAATGAGCTTTTCAGAGCCAGCAGAGGTCAAAATAAGCAGTAATGCAAACTCAGTCATAGACATAGATTTTCACTTGCAACTTGCTTTAACATGTTTAACAATGCATGAAATGTTGTCTAAAACAAAAAGAATGATGCATTTTAGTGGCTGGATCTGGTTTTATCACTTTCTGAATTCAACGTTGAAAATGAGCTTTTCAGAGCCAGCAGAGGTCAAAATAAGCAGTAATGCAAACTCAGTCGTAGACATAGATTTTCACTTGCAACTTGCTTTAACATGTTTAACAGTGCATGAAATGTTGTCTAAAACAAAAAGAAAATGCTTTTTAGTGGCTGGAACTGGTTTTATCACATTCTGAATTGAACGTTGAAAATTAGCTTTTCAGAGCCAGCAGAGGTCAAAATAAGCAGTAATGCAAACTCAGTCAGAGACATAGATTTTCACTTGCAACTTGCTTTAACATGTTTAACAGTGCATGAAATGTTGTCTAAAACAAAAAGATAATGCTTTTTAGTGGCTGGAACTGGTTTTATCACATTCTGAATTGAACGTTGAAAATGAGCTTTTCAGAGCCAGCAGAGGTCAAAATAAGCAGTAATGCAAACTCAGTCATAGACATAGATTTTTACTTGCAACTTGCTTTAACATGTTTAACAGTGCATGAAATGTTATCTAAAACAAAAAGAATAATGCATTTTAGTGGCTGGATCTGGTTTTATCACATTCTGTATTGGACGTTGAAAATGAGCTTTTCAGAGCCAGCAGAGGTCAAAATAAGCAGTAATGCAAACTCAGTCATAGACATAGATTTTCACTTGCAACTTGCTTTAACATGTTTAACAGTGCATGAAATGTTGTCTAAAACAAAAAGAATGATGCATTTTAGTGGCTGGATCTGGTTTTATCACTTTCTGAATTCAACGTTGAAAATGAGCTGTTCTCAGCCAGCAGAGGTCAAAATAAGCAGTAATGCAAACTCAGTCAAAGACATAGATTTTCACTTGCAACTTGCTTTAACATGTTTAACAGTGCATGAATTGTTGTCTAAAACAAAAAGAAAATGCTTTTTAGTGGCTGGAAATGGTTTTATCACATTCTGAATTGAACGTTGAAAATGAGCTTTTCAGAGCCAGCAGAGGTCAAAATAAGCAGTAATGCAAACTCAGTCAGAGACAAAGATTTTCACTTGCAACTTGCTTTAACATGTTTAACAGTGCATGAAATGTTGTCTAAAACAAAAAGATAATGCTTTTTAGTGGCTGGAACTGGTTTTATCACATTCTGAATTGAACGTTGAAAATTAGCTTTTCAGAGCCAGCAGAGGTCAAAATAAGCAGTAATGCAAACTCAGTCATAGACATAGATTTTCACTTGCAACTTGCTTTAACATGTTTAACAGTGCATGAAATGTTGTCTAAAACAAAAAGAAAATGCTTTTTAGTGGCTGGATCTGGTTTTATCACATTCTGAATTGAACGTTGAAAATGAGCTTTTCAGAGCCAGCAGAGGTCAAAATAAGCAGTAATGCAAACTCAGTCAAAGACAAAGATTTTCACTTGCAACTTGCTTTAACATGTTTAACAGTGCATGAAATGTTGTCTAAAACAAAAAAGAATGATGCATTTTATGGCTGGATCTTTTTTTATTACTTTCTGAATTGGACGTTGAAAATGAGCTTATCTCAGCCAGCAGAGAGGTCAAATCACAGTAATGCAAACTCAGTCATAGACATAGATTTTCACTTTCAACTTGCTTTAACATGTTTAACAGTGCATGAAATGTTGTCTAAAACAAAAAGATAATGCTTTTTAGTGGCTGGAACTGGTTTTATCACATTCTGAATTGAACGTTGAAAATGAGCTTTTCAGAGCCAGCAGAGGTCAAAATAAGCAGTAATGCAAACTCAGTCATAGACATAGATTTTAACTTGCAACTTGCTTTAACATGTTTAACAGTGCATGAAATGTTATCTAAAACAAAAAGAATAATGCATTTTAGTGGCTGGATCTGGTTTTATCACTTTCTGAATTCAACGTTGAAAATGAGCTGTTCTCAGCCAGCAGAGGTCAAAATAAGCAGTAATGCAAACTCAGTCAGAGACATAGATTTTCACTTGCAACTTGCTTTAATATGTTTAACAGTGCATGAATTGTTGTCTAAAACAAAAAGAAAATGATTTTTAGTGGCTGGAAATGGTTTTATCACATTCTGAATTGAACGTTGAAAATGAGCTTTTCAGAGCCAGCAGAGGTCAAAATAAGCAGTGATGCAAACTCAGTCATAGACATAGATTTTCACTTGCAACTTTCTTAAACATATTTAACAGTGCATGAAATGTTGTCTAAAACAAAAAGAAAATGCTTTTTAGTGGCTGGAACTGGTTTTATCACATTCTGAATTGAACGTTGAAAATGAGCTTTTCAGAGCCAGCAGAGGTCAAAATAAGCAGTAATGCAAACTCAGTCAGAGACATAGATTTTCACTTGCAACTTGCTTTAACATGTTTAACAGTGCATGAATTGTTGTCTAAAACAAAAAGAAAATGCTTTTTAGTGGCTGGAACTGGTTTTATCACATTCTGAATTGAACGTTGAAAATGAGCTTTTTAGAGCCAGCAGAGGTCAAAATAAGCAGTGATGCAAACTCAGTCATAGACATAGATTTTCACTTGCAACTTTCTTAAACATATTTAACAGTGCATGAAATGTTGTCTAAAACAAAAAGAAAATGCTTTTTAGTGGCTGGAACTGGTTTTATCACATTCTGAATTGAACGTTGAAAATTAGCTTTTCAGAGCCAGCAGAGGTCAAAATAAGCAGTAATGCAAACTCAGTCAGAGACATAGATTTTCACTTGCAACTTGCTTTAACATGTTTAACAGTGCATGAAATGTTGTCTAAAACAAAAAGATAATGCTTTTTAGTGGCTGGAACTGGTTTTATCACATTCTGAATTGAACGTTGAAAATGAGCTTTTCAGAGCCAGCAGAGGTCAAAATAAGCAGTAATGCAAACTCAGTCATAGACATAGATTTTAACTTGCAACTTGCTTTAACATGTTTAACAGTGCATGAAATGTTATCTAAAACAAAAAGAATAATGCATTTTAGTGGCTGGATCTGGTTTTATCACATTCTGTATTGGACGTTGAAAATGAGCTTTTCAGAGCCAGCAGAGGTCAAAATAAACAGTAATGCAAACTCAGTCAGAGACATAGATTTTCACTTGCAACTTGCTTTAACATGTTTAACAGTGCATGAAATGTTGTCTAAAACAAAAAGAAAATGCTTTTTAGTGGCTGGATCTGGTTTTATCACATTCTGAATTGAACGTTGAAACTGAGCTTTTCAGAGCCAGCAGAGGTCAAAATAAGCAGTAATGCAAACTCAGTCATAGACATAGATTTTCACTTGCAACTTGCTTTAACATGTTTAACAATGCATGAAATGTTGTCTAAAACAAAAAGAATGATGCATTTTAGTGGCTGGATCTGGTTTTATCACTTTCTGAATTGAACGTTGAAAATGAGCTTTTCAGAGCCAGCAGAGGTCAAAATAAGCAGTAATGCAAACTCAGTCATAGACATAGATTTTCACTTGCAACTTGCTTTAACATGTTTAACAGTGCATGAAATGTTGTCTAAAACAAAAAGAAAATGCTTTTTAGAGGCTGGGACTGGTTTTATCACATTCTGAATTGAACGTTGAAAATGAGCTTTTCAGAGCCAGCAGAGGTCAAAATAAGCAGTAATGCAAACTCAGTCAGAGACATAGATTTTCACTTGCAACTTGCTTTAACATGTTTAACAGTGCATGAAATGTTGTCTAAAACAAAAAGAAAATGCTTTTTAGTGGCTGGATCTGGTTTTTATCACATTCTGAATTGAACGTTGAAAATGAGCTTTTCAGAGCCAGCAGAGGTCAAAATAAGCAGTAATGCAAACTCAGTCATAGACATAGATTTTCACTTGCAACTTGCTTTAACATGTTTAACAGTGCATGAAATGTTGTCTAAAACAAAAAGAATGATGCATTTTAGTGGCTGGATCTGGTTTTATCACTTTCTGAATTCAACGTTGAAAATGAGCTTTTCAGAGCCAGCAGAGGTCAAAATAAGCAGTAATGCAAACTCAGTCGTAGACATAGATTTTCACTTGCAACTTGCTTTAACATGTTTAACAGTGCATGAAATGTTGTCTAAAACAAAAAGAAAATGCTTTTTAGTGGCTGGAACTGGTTTTATCACATTCTGAATTGGACGTTGAAAATGAGCTTTTCAGAGCCAGCAGAGGTCAAAATAAGCAGTAATGCAAACTCAGTCAGAGACAAAGATTTTCACTTGCAACTTGCTTTAACATGTTTAACAGTGCATGAAATGTTGTCTAAAACAAAAAGAAAATGCTTTTTAGTGGCTGGAACTGGTTTTTATCACATTCTGAATTGAACGTTGAAAATGAGCTTTTCAGAGCCAGCAGAGGTCAAAATAAGCAGTGATGCAAACTCAGTCATAGACATAGATTTTCACTTGCAACTTTCTTAAACATATTTAACAGTGCATGAAATGTTGTCTAAAACAAAAAGAAAATGCTTTTTAGTGGCTGGAACTGGTTTTATCAGATTCTGAATTGAACGTTGAAAATTAGCTTTTTAGAGCCAGCAGAGGTCAAAATAAGCAGTAATGCAAACTCAGTCATAGACATAGATTTTCACTTGCAACTTGCTTTAACATGTTTAACAGTGCATGAAATGTTGTCTAAAACAAAAAGAAAATGCTTTTTAGTGGCTGGAAATGGTTTTATCACATTCTGAATTGAACGTTGAAAATGAGCTTTTCAGAGCCAGCAGAGGTCAAAATAAGCAGTAATGCAAACTCAGTCAGAGACAAAGATTTTCACTTGCAACTTGCTTTAACATGTTTAACAGTGCATGAAATGTTGTCTAAAACAAAAAGAAAATGCTTTTTAGTGGCTGGAAATGGTTTTATCACATTCTGAATTGAACGTTGAAAATGAGCTTTTCAGAGCCAGCAGAGGTCAAAATAAGCAGTGATGCAAACTCAGTCATAGACATAGATTTTCACTTGCAACTTTCTTAAACATATTTAACAGTGCATGAAATGTTGTCTAAAACAAAAAGAATGATGCATTTTAGTGGCTGGATCTGGTTTTATCACTTTCTGAATTGAACGTTGAAAATGAGCTGTTCTCAGCCAGCAGAGGTCAAAATAAGCAGTAATGCAAACTCAGTCAGAGACATAGATTTTCACTTGCAACTTGCTTTAACATGTTAAACAGTGCATGAAATGTTGTCTAAAACAAAAAGAAAACGCTTTTTAGTGGCTGGAAATGGTTTTATCACATTCTGAATTGAACGTTGAAAATGAGCTTTTCAGAGCCAGCAGAGGTCAAAATAAGCAGTAATGCAAACTCAGTCAGAGACATAGATTTTCACTTGCAACTTGCTTTAAAATGTTTAACAGTGCATGAAATGTTGTCTAAAACAAAAAGAAAATGCTTTTTAGTTGCTGGAACTGGTTTTATCACATTCTGAATTGAACGTTGAAAATGAGCTTTTCAGAGCCAGCAGAGGTCAAAATAAGCAGTAATGCAAACTCAGTCATAGACATAGATTTTCACTTGCAACTTTCTTAAACATATTTAACAGTGCATGAAATGTTGTCTAAAACAAAAAGAAAATGCTTTTTAGTGGCTGGAACTGGTTTTATCACATTCTGAATTGAACATTGAAAATGAGCTTTTCAGAGCCAGCAGAGGTCAAATGAAGCAGTAATGCAAACTCAGTCAGAGACATAGATTTTCACTTGCAACTTGCTTTAACATGTTTAACAGTGCATGAATTGTTGTCTAAAACAAAAAGATAATGCTTTTTAGTGGCTGGAACTGGTTTTATCACATTCTGAATTGAACGTTGAAAATGAGCTTTTCAGAGCCAGCAGAGGTCAAAATAAGCAGTAATGCAAACTCAGTCAGAGACAAAGATTTTCACTTGCAACTTGCTTTAACATGTTTAACAGTGCATGAAATGTTGTCTAAAACAAAAAGAAAATGCTTTTTAGTGGCTGGAACTGGTTTTTATCACATTCTGAATTGAACGTTGAAAATGAGCTTTTCAGAGCCAGCAGAGGTCAAAATAAGCAGTGATGCAAACTCAGTCATAGACATAGATTTTCACTTGCAACTTTCTTAAACATATTTAACAGTGCATGAAATGTTGTCTAAAACAAAAAGAAAATGCTTTTTAGTGGCTGGAACTGGTTTTATCAGATTCTGAATTGAACGTTGAAAATTAGCTTTTTAGAGCCAGCAGAGGTCAAAATAAGCAGTAATGCAAACTCAGTCATAGACATAGATTTTCACTTGCAACTTGCTTTAACATGTTTAACAGTGCATGAAATGTTGTCTAAAACAAAAAGAAAATGCTTTTTAGTGGCTGGAAATGGTTTTATCACATTCTGAATTGAACGTTGAAAATGAGCTTTTCAGAGCCAGCAGAGGTCAAAATAAGCAGTAATGCAAACTCAGTCAGAGACAAAGATTTTCACTTGCAACTTGCTTTAACATGTTTAACAGTGCATGAAATGTTGTCTAAAACAAAAAGAAAATGCTTTTTAGTGGCTGGAAATGGTTTTATCACATTCTGAATTGAACGTTGAAAATGAGCTTTTCAGAGCCAGCAGAGGTCAAAATAAGCAGTGATGCAAACTCAGTCATAGACATAGATTTTCACTTGCAACTTTCTTAAACATATTTAACAGTGCATGAAATGTTGTCTAAAACAAAAAGAATGATGCATTTTAGTGGCTGGATCTGGTTTTATCACTTTCTGAATTGAACGTTGAAAATGAGCTGTTCTCAGCCAGCAGAGGTCAAAATAAGCAGTAATGCAAACTCAGTCAGAGACATAGATTTTCACTTGCAACTTGCTTTAACATGTTAAACAGTGCATGAAATGTTGTCTAAAACAAAAAGAAAACGCTTTTTAGTGGCTGGAAATGGTTTTATCACATTCTGAATTGAACGTTGAAAATGAGCTTTTCAGAGCCAGCAGAGGTCAAAATAAGCAGTAATGCAAACTCAGTCAGAGACATAGATTTTCACTTGCAACTTGCTTTAAAATGTTTAACAGTGCATGAAATGTTGTCTAAAACAAAAAGAAAATGCTTT
Organism: Danio rerio; assembly: GCF_052040795.2. NCBI lineage: Eukaryota > Metazoa > Chordata > Actinopteri > Cypriniformes > Danionidae > Danio > Danio rerio. The sequence continues at coordinate 17,163,660 of NC_141033.1, forward strand.
TTAGTTGCTGGAACTGGTTTTATCACATTCTGAATTGAACGTTGAAAATGAGCTTTTCAGAGCCAGCAGAGGTCAAAATAAGCAGTAATGCAAACTCAGTCATAGACATAGATTTTCACTTGCAACTTTCTTAAACATATTTAACAGTGCATGAAATGTTGTCTAAAACAAAAAGAAAATGCTTTTTAGTGGCTGGAACTGGTTTTATCACATTCTGAATTGAACATTGAAAATGAGCTTTTCAGAGCCAGCAGAGGTCAAATGAAGCAGTAATGCAAACTCAGTCAGAGACATAGATTTTCACTTGCAACTTGCTTTAACATGTTTAACAGTGCATGAATTGTTGTCTAAAACAAAAAGATAATGCTTTTTAGTGGCTGGAACTGGTTTTATCACATTCTGAATTGAACGTTGAAAATGAGCTTTTCAGAGCCAGCAGAGGTCAAAATAAGCAGTAATGCAAACTCAGTCATAGACATAGATTTTAACTTGCAACTTGCTTTATCATGTTTAACAGTGCATGAAATGTTATCTAAAACAAAAAGAATATTGCATTTTAGTGGCTGGATCTGGTTTTATCACATTCTGTATTGGACGTTAAAAATGAGCTTTTCAGAGCCAGCAGAGGTCAAAATAAGCAGTAATGCAAACTCAGTCATAGACATAGATTTTCACTTGCAACTTGCTTTAACATGTTTAACAGTGCATGAAATGTTGTCTAAAACAAAAAGAAAATGCTTTTTAGTGGCTGGGACTGGTTTTATCACATTCTGAATTGAACGTTGAAAATGAGCTTTTCAGAGCCAGCAGAGGTCAAAATAAGCAGTAATGCAAACTCAGTCAGAGACATAGATTTTCACTTGCAACTTGCTTTAACATGTTTAACAGTGCATGAAATGTTGTCTAAAATAAAAAGAAAATGCTTTTTAGTGGCTGGATCTGGTTTTTATCACATTCTGAATTGAACGTTGAAAATGAGCTTTTCAGAGCCAGCAGAGGTCAAAATAAGCAGTAATGCAAACTCAGTCATAGACATAGATTTTCACTTGCAACTTGCTTTAACATGTTTAACAGTGCATGAAATGTTGTCTAAAACAAAAAGAATGATGCATTTTAGTGGCTGGATCTGGTTTTATCACTTTCTGAATTCAACGTTGAAAATGAGCTTTTCAGAGCCAGCAGAGGTCAAAATAAGCAGTAATGCAAACTCAGTCGTAGACATAGATTTTCACTTGCAACTTGCTTTAACATGTTTAACAGTGAATGAAATGTTGTCTAAAACAAAAAGAAAATGCTTTTTAGTGGCTGGAACTGGTTTTATCACATTCTAAATTGGACGTTGAAAATGAGCTTTTCAGAGCCAGCAGAGGTCAAAATAAGCAGTAATGCAAACTCAGTCAGAGACAAAGATTTTCACTTGCAACTTGCTTTAACATGTTTAACAGTGCATGAAATGTTGTCTAAAACAAAAAGAAAATGCTTTTTAGTGGCTGGAACTGGTTTTTATCACATTCTGAATTGAACGTTGAAAATGAGCTTTTCAGAGCCAGCAGAGGTCAAAATAAGCAGTGATGCAAACTCAGTCATAGACATAGATTTTCACTTGCAACTTTCTTAAACATATTTAACAGTGCATGAAATGTTGTCTAAAACAAAAAGAAAATGCTTTTTAGTGGCTGGAACTGGTTTTATCACATTCTGAATTGAACGTTGAAAATGAGCTTTTCAGAGCCAGCAGAGGTCAAAATAAGCAGTGATGCAAACTCAGTCATAGACATAGATTTTCACTTGCAACTTTCTTAAACATGTTTAACAGTGCATGAAATGTTGTCTAAAACAAAAAGAAAATGCTTTTTAGTGGCTGGAACTGGTTTTATCACATTCTGAATTGAACGTTGAAAATGAGCTTTTCAGAGCCAGCAGAGGTCAAAATAAGCAGTAATGCAAACTCAGTCAGAGACATAGATTTTCACTTGCAACTTGCTTTAACATGTTTAACAGTGCATGAAATGTTGTCTAAACCAAAAAGATAATGCTTTTTAGTGGCTGGAACTGGTTTTATCACATTCTGAATTGAACGTTGAAAATGAGCTTTTCAGAGCCAGCAGAGGTCAAAACAAGCAGTAATGCAAACTCAGTCATAGACATAGATTTTAACTTGCAACTTGCTTTAACATGTTTAACAGTGCATGAAATGTTATCTAAAACAAAAAGAATAATGCATTTTAGTGGCTGGATCTGGTTTTATCACTTTCTGAATTCAACGTTGAAAATGAGCTGTTCTCAGCCAGCAGAGGTCAAAATAAGCAGTAATGCAAACTCAGTCAGAGACATAGATTTTCACTTGCAACTTGCTTTAACATGTTTAACAGTGCATGAATTGTTGTCTAAAACAAAAAGAAAATGCTTTTTAGTGGCTGGAAATGGTTTTATCACATTCTGAATTGAACGTTGAAAATGAGCTTTTCAGAGCCAGCAGAGGTCAAAATAAGCAGTGATGCAAACTCAGTCATAGACATAGATTTTCACTTGCAACTTTCTTAAACATATTTAACAGTGCATGAAATGTTGTCTAAAACAAAAAGAAAATGCTTTTTAGTGGCTGGAACTGGTTTTATCACATTCTGAATTGAACGTTGAAAATGAGCTTTTCAGAGCCAGCAGAGGTCAAAATAAGCAGTAATGCAAACTCAGTCAGAGACATAGATTTTCACTTGCAACTTGCTTTAACATGTTTAACAGTGCATGAAATGTTGTCTAAAACAAAAAGATAATGCTTTTTAGTGGCTGGAACTGGTTTTATCACATTCTGAATTGAACGTTGAAAATGAGCTTTTCAGAGCCAGCAGAGGTCAAAATAAGCAGTAATGCAAACACAGTCATAGACATAGATTTTCACTTGCAACTTGCTTTAACATGTTTAACAGTGCATGAAATGTTGTCTAAAACAAAAAGAAAATGCTTTTTAGTGGCTGGATCTGGTTTTATCACATTCTGAATTGAACGTTGAAAATGAGCTTTTCAGAGCCAGCAGAGGTCAAAATAAGCACTAATGCAAACTCAGTCATAGACATAGATTTTCACTTGCAAATTGCTTTAACATGTTTAACAGTGCATGAATTGTTGTCTAAAACAAAAAGAAAATGCTTTTTAGTGGCTGGAACTGGTTTTATCACATTCTGAATTGAACGTTGAAAATGAGCTTTTTAGAGCCAGCAGAGGTCAAAATAAGCAGTGATGCAAACTCAGTCATAGACATAGATTTTCACTTGCAACTTTCTTAAACATATTTAACAGTGCATGAAATGTTGTCTAAAACAAAAAGAAAATGCTTTTTAGTGGCTGGAACTGGTTTTATCACATTCTGAATTGAACGTTGAAAATTAGCTTTTCAGAGCCAGCAGAGGTCAAAATAAGCAGTAATGCAAACTCAGTCAGAGACATAGATTTTCACTTGCAACTTGCTTTAACATGTTTAACAGTGCATGAAATGTTGTCTAAAACAAAAAGAATGATGCATTTTAGTGGCTGGATCTGGTTTTATCACATTCTGAATTGAACGTTGAAAATGAGCTGTTCTCAGCCAGCAGAGGTCAAAATAAGCAGTAATGCAAACTCAGTCAAAGACATAGATTTTCACTTGCAACTTGCTTTAACATGTTTAACAGTGCATGAATTGTTGTCTAAAACAAAAAGAAAATGCTTTTTAGTGGCTGGAAATGGTTTTATCACATTCTGAATTGAACGTTGAAAATGAGCTTTTCAGAGCCAGCAGAGGTCAAAATAAGCAGTAATGCAAACTCAGTCAGAGACAAAGATTTTCACTTGCAACTTGCTTTAACATGTTTAACAGTGCATGAAATGTTGTCTAAAACAAAAAGAAAATGCTTTTTAGTGGCTGGAACTGGTTTTATCACATTCTGAATTGAACGTTGAAAATGAGCTTTTCAGAGCCAGCAGAGGTCAAAATAAGCAGTGATGCAAACTCAGTCATAGACATAGATTTTCACTTGCAACTTTCTTAAACATATTTAACAGTGCATGAAATGTTGTCTAAAACAAAAAGAAAATGCTTTTTAGTGGCTTGAACTGGTTTTATCACATTCTGAATTGAACGTTGAAAATTAGCTTTTCAGAGCCAGCAGAGGTCAAAATAAGCAGTAATGCAAACTCAGTCAGAGACATAGATTTTCACTTGCAACTTGCTTTAACATGTTTAACAGTGCATGAAATGTTGTCTAAAACAAAAAGATAATGCTTTTTAGTGGCTGGAACTGGTTTTATCACATTCTGAATTGAACGTTGAAAATGAGCTTTTCAGAGCCAGCAGAGGTCAAAATAAGCAGTAATGCAAACTCAGTCATAGACATAGATTTTAACTTGCAACTTGCTTTAACATGTTTAACAGTGCATGAAATGTTATCTAAAACAAAAAGAATAATGCATTTTAGTGGCTGGATCTGGTTTTATCACATTCTGTATTGGACGTTGAAAATGAGCTTTTCAGAGCCAGCAGAGGTCAAAATAAGCAGTAATGCAAACTCAGTCATAGACATAGATTTTCACTTGCAACTTGCTTTAACATGTTTAACAGTGCATGAAATGTTGTCTAAAACAAAAAGAATGATGCTTTTTAGTGGCTGGATCTGGTTTTATCACTTTCTGAATTCAACGTTGAAAATGAGCTGTTCTCAGCCAGCAGAGGTCAAAATAAGCAGTAATGCAAACTCAGTCAGAGACATAGATTTTCACTTGCAACTTGCTTTAACATGTTTAACAGTGCATGAATTGTTGTCTAAAACAAAAAGAAAATGCTTTTTAGTGGCTGGAAATGGTTTTATCACATTCTGAATTGAACGTTGAAAATGAGCTTTTCAGAGCCAGCAGAGGTCAAAATAAGCAGTGATGCAAACTCAGTCATAGACATAGATTTTCACTTGCAACTTTCTTAAACATATTTAACAGTGCATGAAATGTTGTCTAAAACAAAAAGATAATGCTTTTTAGTGGCTGGAACTGGTTTTATCACATTCTGAATTGAACGTTGAAAATGAGCTTTTCAGAGCCAGCAGAGGTCAAAATAAGCAGTAATGCAAACTCAGTCATAGACATAGATTTTCACTTGCAACTTGCTTTAACATGTTTAACAGTGCATGAAATGTTGTCTAAAACAAAAAGAAAATGCTTTTTAGTGGCTGGATCTGGTTTTATCACATTCTGAATTGAACGTTGAAAATGAGCTTTTCAGAGCCAGCAGAGGTCAAAATAAGCACTAATGCAAACTCAGTCATAGACATAGATTTTCACTTGCAAATTGCTTTAACATGTTTAACAGTGCATGAATTGTTGTCTAAAACAAAAAGAAAATGCTTTTTAGTGGCTGGAACTGGTTTTTATCACATTCTGAATTGAACGTTGAAAATGAGCTTTTTAGAGCCAGCAGAGGTCAAAATAAGCAGTGATGCAAACTCAGTCATAGACATAGATTTTCACTTGCAACTTTCTTAAACATATTTAACAGTGCATGAAATGTTGTCTAAAACAAAAAGAAAATGCTTTTTAGTGGCTGGAACTGGTTTTATCACATTCTGAATTGAACGTTGAAAATGAGCTTTTCAGAGCCAGCAGAGGTCAAAATAAGCAGTAATGCAAACTCAGTCAGAGACATAGATTTTCACTTGCAACTTGCTTTAACATGTTTAACAGTGCATGAAATGTTGTCTAAAACAAAAAGATAATGCTTTTTAGTGGCTGGAACTGGTTTTATCACATTCTGAATTGAACGTTGAAAATGAGCTTTTCAGAGCCAGCAGAGGTCAAAATAAGCAGTAATGCAAACTCAGTCATAGACATAGATTTTAACTTGCAACTTGCTTTAACATGTTTAACAGTGCATGAAATGTTATCTAAAACAAAAAGAATAATGCATTTTAGTGGCTGGATCTGGTTTTATCACATTCTGTATTGGACGTTGAAAATGAGTTTTTCAGAGCCAGCAGAGGTCAAAATAAGCAGTAATGCAAACTCAGTCAGAGACATAGATTTTCACTTGCAACTTGCTTTAACATGTTTAACAGTGCATAAATTGTTGTCTAAAACAAAAAAGAATGATGCATTTTATGGCTGGATCTGTTTTATCACTTTCTGAATTGGACGTTGAAAATGAGCTTATCTCAGCCAGCAGAGAGGTCAAATCACAGTAATGCAAACTCAGTCAGAGACATAGATTTTCACTTGCAACTTGCTTTAACATGTTTAACAGTGCATGAAATGTTGTCTAAAACAAAAAAGAATGATGCATTTTATGGCTGGATCTTTTTTTATTACTTTCTGAATTAGACGTTGAAAATGAGCTTATCTCAGCCAGCAGAGAGGTCAAATCACAGTAATGCAAACTCAGTCAGAGACATAGATTTTCACTTGCAACTTGCTTTAACATGTTTAACAGTGCATGAAATGTTGTCTAAAACAAAAAGATAATGCTTTTTAGTGGCTGGAACTGGTTTTATCACATTCTGAATTGAACGTTGAAAATGAGCTTTTCAGAGCCAGCAGAGGTCAAAATAAGCAGTAATGCAAACTCAGTCATAGACATAGATTTTAACTTGCAACTTGCTTTAACATGTTTAACAGTGCATGAAATGTTATCTAAAACAAAAAGAATAATGCATTTTAGTGGCTGGATCTGGTTTTATCACATTCTGTATTGGACGTTGAAAATGAGCTTTTCAGAGCCAGCAGAGGTCAAAATAAGCAGTAATGCAAACTCAGTCATAGACATAGATTTTCACTTGCAACTTGCTTTAACATGTTTAACAGTGCATGAAATGTTGTCTAAAACAAAAAGAATGATGCTTTTTAGTGGCTGGATCTGGTTTTATCACTTTCTGAATTCAACGTTGAAAATGAGCTGTTCTCAGCCAGCAGAGGTCAAAATAAGCAGTAATGCAAACTCAGTCAGAGACATAGATTTTCACTTGCAACTTGCTTTAACATGTTTAACAGTGCATGAATTGTTGTCTAAAACAAAAAGAAAATGCTTTTTAGTGGCTGGAAATGGTTTTATCACATTCTGAATTGAACGTTGAAAATGAGCTTTTCAGAGCCAGCAGAGGTCAAAATAAGCAGTGATGCAAACTCAGTCATAGACATAGATTTTCACTTGCAACTTTCTTAAACATATTTAACAGTGCATGAAATGTTGTCTAAAACAAAAAGATAATGCTTTTTAGTGGCTGGAACTGGTTTTATCACATTCTGAATTGAACGTTGAAAATGAGCTTTTCAGAGCCAGCAGAGGTCAAAATAAGCAGTAATGCAAACTCAGTCATAGACATAGATTTTCACTTGCAACTTGCTTTAACATGTTTAACAGTGCATGAAATGTTGTCTAAAACAAAAAGAAAATGCTTTTTAGTGGCTGGATCTGGTTTTATCACATTCTGAATTGAACGTTGAAAATGAGCTTTTCAGAGCCAGCAGAGGTCAAAATAAGCACTAATGCAAACTCAGTCATAGACATAGATTTTCACTTGCAAATTGCTTTAACATGTTTAACAGTGCATGAATTGTTGTCTAAAACAAAAAGAAAATGCTTTTTAGTGGCTGGAACTGGTTTTTATCACATTCTGAATTGAACGTTGAAAATGAGCTTTTTAGAGCCAGCAGAGGTCAAAATAAGCAGTAATGCAAACTCAGTCATAGACATAGATTTTCACTTGCAACTTGCTTTAACATGTTTAACAGTGCATGAAATGTTGTCTAAAACAAAAAGAATGATGCTTTTTAGTGGCTGGATCTGGTTTTATCACTTTCTGAATTCAACGTTGAAAATGAGCTTTTCAGAGCCAGCAGAGGTCAAAATAAGCAGTAATGCAAACTCAGTCAGAGACATAGATTTTCACTTGCAACTTGCTTTAACATGTTTAACAGTGCATGAAATGTTGTCTAAAACAAAAAGATAATGCTTTTTAGTGGCTGGAACTGGTTTTATCACATTCTGAATTGAACGTTGAAAATGAGCTTTTCAGAGCCAGCAGAGGTCAAAATAAGCAGTAATGCAAACTCAGTCATAGACATAGATTTTAACTTGCAACTTGCTTTAACATGTTTAACAGTGCATGAAATGTTATCTAAAACAAAAAGAATAATGCATTTTAGTGGCTGGATCTGGTTTTATCACATTCTGTATTGGACGTTGAAAATGAGTTTTTCAGAGCCAGCAGAGGTCAAAATAAGCAGTAATGCAAACTCAGTCAGAGACATAGATTTTCACTTGCAACTTGCTTTAACATGTTTAACAGTGCATAAATTGTTGTCTAAAACAAAAAAGAATGATGCATTTTATGGCTGGATCTGTTTTATCACTTTCTGAATTGGACGTTGAAAATGAGCTTATCTCAGCCAGCAGAGAGGTCAAATCACAGTAATGCAAACTCAGTCAGAGACATAGATTTTCACTTGCAACTTGCTTTAACATGTTTAACAGTGCATGAAATGTTGTCTAAAACAAAAAAGAATGATGCATTTTATGGCTGGATCTTTTTTTATTACTTTCTGAATTAGACGTTGAAAATGAGCTTATCTCAGCCAGCAGAGAGGTCAAATCACAGTAATGCAAACTCAGTCAGAGACATAGATTTTCACTTGCAACTTGCTTTAACATGTTTAACAGTGCATGAAATGTTGTCTAAAACAAAAAGATAATGCTTTTTAGTGGCTGGAACTGGTTTTATCACATTCTGAATTGAACGTTGAAAATGAGCTTTTCAGAGCCAGCAGAGGTCAAAATAAGCAGTAATGCAAACTCAGTCATAGACATAGATTTTAACTTGCAACTTGCTTTAACATGTTTAACAGTGCATGAAATGTTATCTAAAACAAAAAGAATAATGCATTTTAGTGGCTGGATCTGGTTTTATCACTTTCTGCATTCAACGTTGAAAATGAGCTGTTCTCAGCCAGCAGAGGTCAAAATAAGCAGTAATGCAAACTCAGTCAGAGACATAGATTTTCACTTGCAACTTGCTTTAACATGTTTAACAGTGCATGAATTGTTGTCTAAAACAAAAAGAAAATGCTTTTTAGTGGCTGGAAATGGTTTTATCACATTCTGAATTGAACGTTGAAAATGAGCTTTGCAGAGCCAGCAGAGGTCAAAATAAGCAGTGATGCAAACTCAGTCATAGACATAGATTTTCACTTGCAACTTTCTTAAACATATTTAACAGTGCATGGAATGTTGTCTAAAACAAAAAGAAAATGCTTTTTAGTGGCTGGAACTGGTTTTATCACATTCTGAATTGAACGTTGAAAATGAGCTTTTCAGAGCCAGCAGAGGTCAAAATAAGCAGTAATGCAAACTCAGTCAGAGACATAGATTTTCACTTGCAACTTGCTTTAACATGTTTAACAGTGCATGAAATGTTGTCTAAAACAAAAAGATAATGCTTTTTAGTGGCTGGAACTGGTTTTATCACATTCTGAATTGAACGTTGAAAATGAGCTTTTCAGAGCCAGCAGAGGTCAAAATAAGCAGTAATGCAAACTCAGTCATAGACATAGATTTTCACTTGCAACTTGCTTTAACATGTTTAACAGTGCATGAAATGTTGTCTAAAACAAAAAGAAAATGCTTTTTAGTGGCTGGATCTGGTTTTATCACATTCTGAATTGAACGTTGAAAATGAGCTTTTCAGAGCCAGCAGAGGTCAAAATAAGCACTAATGCAAACTCAGTCATAGACATAGATTTTCACTTGCAAATTGCTTTAACATGTTTAACAGTGCATGAATTGTTGTCTAAAACAAAAAGAAAATGCTTTTTAGTGGCTGGAACTGGTTTTATCACATTCTGAATTGAACGTTGAAAATGAGCTTTTTAGAGCCAGCAGAGGTCAAAATAAGCAGTGATGCAGACTCAGTCATAGACATAGATTTTCACTTGCAACTTTCTTAAACATATTTAACAGTGCATGAAATGTTGTCTAAAACAAAAAGAAAATGCTTTTTAGTGGCTGGAACTGGTTTTATCACATTCTGAATTGAACGTTGAAAATGAGCTTTTCAGAGCCAGCAGAGGTCAAAATAAGCAGTAATGCAAACTCAGTCATAGACATAGATTTTCACTTGCAACTTGCTTTAACATGTTTAACAGTGCATGAAATGTTGTCTAAAACAAAAAGAATGATGCATTTTAGTGGCTGGATCTGGTTTTATCACTTTCTGAATTCAACGTTGAAAATGAGCTTTTCAGAGCCAGCAGAGGTCAAAATAAGCAGTAATGCAAACTCAGTCGTAGACATAGATTTTCACTTGCAACTTGCTTTAACATGTTTAACAGTGCATGAAATGTTGTCTAAAACAAAAAGAAAATGCTTTTTAGTGGCTGGAACTGGTTTTATCACATTCTGAATTGAACGTTGAAAATTAGCTTTTCAGAGCCAGCAGAGGTCAAAATAAGCAGTAATGCAAACTCAGTCAGAGACATAGATTTTCACTTGCAACTTGCTTTAACATGTTTAACAGTGCATGAAATGTTGTCTAAAACAAAAAGATAATGCTTTTTAGTGGCTGGAACTGGTTTTATCACATTCTGAATTGAACGTTGAAAATGAGCTTTTCAGAGCCAGCAGAGGTCAAAATAAGCAGTAATGCAAACTCAGTCATAGACATAGATTTTAACTTGCAACTTGCTTTAACATGTTTAACAGTGCATGAAATGTTATCTAAAACAAAAAGAATAATGCATTTTAGTGGCTGGATCTGGTTTTATCACATTCTGTATTGGACGTTGAAAATGAGCTTTTCAGAGCCAGCAGAGGTCAAAATAAGCAGTAATGCAAACTCAGTCATAGACATAGATTTTCACTTGCAACTTGCTTTAACATGTTTAACAGTGCATGAAATGTTGTCTAAAACAAAAAGAATGATGCATTTTAGTGGCTGGATCTGGTTTTATCACTTTCTGAATTCAACGTTGAAAATGAGCTGTTCTCAGCCAGCAGAGGTCAAAATAAGCAGTAATGCAAACTGCATCTAAGCAGTAATGCATCTGAATTGAACGTTGAAAATGAGCTTTTCAGAGCCAGCAGAGGTCAAAATAAGCAGTAATGCAAACTCAGTCATAGACATAGATTTTCACTTGCAACTTGCTTTAACATGTTTAACAGTGCATGAAATGTTGTCTAAAACAAAAAGATAATGCTTTTTAGTGGCTGGAACTGGTTTTATCACATTCTGAATTGAACGTTGAAAATGAGCTTTTCAGAGCCAGCAGAGGTCAAAATAAGCAGTAATGCAAACTCAGTCATAGACATAGATTTTCACTTGCAACTTGCTTTAACATGTTTAACAGTGCATGAAATGTTGTCTAAAACAAAAAGAAAATGCTTTTTAGTGGCTGGATCTGGTTTTATCACATTCTGAATTGAACGTTGAAAATGAGCTTTTCAGAGCCAGCAGAGGTCAAAATAAGCACTAATGCAAACTCAGTCATAGACATAGATTTTCACTTGCAAATTGCTTTAACATGTTTAACAGTGCATGAATTGTTGTCTAAAACAAAAAGAAAATGCTTTTTAGTGGCTGGAACTGGTTTTATCACATTCTGAATTGAACGTTGAAAATGAGCTTTTTAGAGCCAGCAGAGGTCAAAATAAGCAGTGATGCAGACTCAGTCATAGACATAGATTTTCACTTGCAACTTTCTTAAACATATTTAACAGTGCATGAAATGTTGTCTAAAACAAAAAGAAAATGCTTTTTAGTGGCTGGAACTGGTTTTATCACATTCTGAATTGAACGTTGAAAATGAGCTTTTCAGAGCCAGCAGAGGTCAAAATAAGCAGTAATGCAAACTCAGTCATAGACATAGATTTTCACTTGCAACTTGCTTTAACATGTTTAACAGTGCATGAAATGTTGTCTAAAACAAAAAGAATGATGCATTTTAGTGGCTGGATCTGGTTTTATCACTTTCTGAATTCAACGTTGAAAATGAGCTTTTCAGAGCCAGCAGAGGTCAAAATAAGCAGTAATGCAAACTCAGTCGTAGACATAGATTTTCACTTGCAACTTGCTTTAACATGTTTAACAGTGCATGAAATGTTGTCTAAAACAAAAAGAAAATGCTTTTTAGTGGCTGGAACTGGTTTTATCACATTCTGAATTGAACGTTGAAAATTAGCTTTTCAGAGCCAGCAGAGGTCAAAATAAGCAGTAATGCAAACTCAGTCAGAGACATAGATTTTCACTTGCAACTTGCTTTAACATGTTTAACAGTGCATGAAATGTTGTCTAAAACAAAAAGATAATGCTTTTTAGTGGCTGGAACTGGTTTTATCACATTCTGAATTGAACGTTGAAAATGAGCTTTTCAGAGCCAGCAGAGGTCAAAATAAGCAGTAATGCAAACTCAGTCATAGACATAGATTTTAACTTGCAACTTGCTTTAACATGTTTAACAGTGCATGAAATGTTATCTAAAACAAAAAGAATAATGCATTTTAGTGGCTGGATCTGGTTTTATCACATTCTGTATTGGACGTTGAAAATGAGCTTTTCAGAGCCAGCAGAGGTCAAAATAAGCAGTAATGCAAACTCAGTCATAGACATAGATTTTCACTTGCAACTTGCTTTAACATGTTTAACAGTGCATGAAATGTTGTCTAAAACAAAAAGAATGATGCATTTTAGTGGCTGGATCTGGTTTTATCACTTTCTGAATTCAACGTTGAAAATGAGCTGTTCTCAGCCAGCAGAGGTCAAAATAAGCAGTAATGCAAACTGCATCTAAGCAGTAATGCATCTGAATTGAACGTTGAAAATGAGCTTTTCAGAGCCAGCAGAGGTCAAAATAAGCAGTAATGCAAACTCAGTCATAGACATAGATTTTCACTTGCAACTTGCTTTAACATGTTTAACAGTGCATGAATTGTTGTCTAAAACAAAAAGAAAATGCTTTTTAGTGGCTGGAAATGGTTTTATCACATTCTGAATTGAACGTTGAAAATGAGCTTTTCAGAGCCAGCAGAGGTCAAAATAAGCAGTAATGCAAACTCAGTCAGAGACAAAGATTTTCACTTGCAACTTGCTTTAACATGTTTAACAGTGCATGAAATGTTGTCTAAAACAAAAAGAAAATGCTTTTTAGTGGCTGGAACTGGTTTTATCACATTCTGAATTGAACGTTGAAAATGAGCTTTTCAGAGCCAGCAGAGGTCAAAATAAGCAGTGATGCAAACTCAGTCATAGACATAGATTTTCACTTGCAACTTTCTTAAACATATTTAACAGTGCATGAAATGTTGTCTAAAACAAAAAGAAAATGCTTTTTAGTGGCTGGAACTGGTTTTATCACATTCTGAATTGAACGTTGAAAATTAGCTTTTCAGAGCCAGCAGAGGTCAAAATAAGCAGTAATGCAAACTCAGTCAGAGACATAGATTTTAACTTGCAACTTGCTTTAACGTGTTTAACAGTGCATGAATTGTTGTCTAAAACAAAAAAGAATGATGCATTTTATGGCTGGATCTGTTTTTATCACTTTCTGAATTGGACGTTGAAAATGAGCTTATCTCAGCCAGCAGAGAGGTCAAATCACAGTAATGCAAACTCAGTCGTAGACATAGATTTTAACTTGCAACTTGCTTTAACATGTTTAACAGTGCATGAAATGTTATCTAAAACAAAAAGAATAATGCATTTTAGTGGCTGGATCTGGTTTTATCACATTCTGTATTGGACGTTGAAAATGAGCTTTTCAGAGCCAGCAGAGGTCAAAATAAGCAGTAATGCAAACTCAGTCATAGACATAGATTTTCACTTGCAACTTGCTTTAACATGTTTAACAGTGCATGAAATGTTGTCTAAAACAAAAAGAATGATGCATTTTAGTGGCTGGATCTGGTTTTATCACTTTCTGAATTCAACGTTGAAAATGAGCTGTTCTCAGCCAGCAGAGGTCAAAATAAGCAGTAATGCAAACTCAGTCAGAGACATAGATTTTCACTTGCAACTTGCTTTAACATGTTTAACAGTGCATGAATTGTTGTCTGAAACAAAAAGAAAATGCTTTTTAGTGGCTGGAAATGGTTTTATCACATTCTGAATTGAACGTTGAAAATGAGCTTTTCAGAGCCAGCAGAGGTCAAAATAAGCAGTGATGCAAACTCAGTCATAGACATAGATTTTCACTTGCAACTCTCTTAAACATATTTAACAGTGCATGAAATGTTGTCTAAAACAAAAAGAAAATGCTTTTTAGTGGCTGGAACTGGTTTTATCACATTCTGAATTGAACGTTGAAAATGAGCTTTTCAGAGCCAGCAGAGGTCAAAATAAGCAGTAATGCAAACTCAGTCAGAGACATAGATTTTCACTTGCAACTTGCTTTAACATGTTTAACAGTGCATGAAATGTTGTCTAAAACAAAAAGATAATGCTTTTTAGTGGCTGGAACTGGTTTTATCACATTATGAATTGAACGTTGAAAATGAGCTTTTCAGAGCCAGCAGAGGTCAAAATAAGCAGTAATGCAAACTCAGTCAGAGACATAGATTTTCATTTGCAACTTGCTTTAACATGTTTAACAGTGCATGAAATGTTGTCTAAAACAAAAAGAAAATGCTTTTTAGTGGCTGGATCTGGTTTTATCACATTCTGAATTGAACGTTGAAAATGAGCTTTTCAGAGCCAGCAGAGGTCAAAATAAGCACTAATGAAAACTCAGTCATAGACATAGATTTTCACTTGCAAATTGCTTTAACATGTTTAACAGTGCATGAATTGTTGTCTAAAACAAAAAGAATGATGCATTTTAGTGGCTGGAACTGGTTTTATCACATTCTGAATTGAACGTTGAAAATGAGCTTTTCAGAGCCAGCAGAGGTCAAAATAAGCAGTAATGCAAACTCAGTCATAGACATAGATTTTCACTTGCAACTTGCTTTAACATGTTTAACAGTGCATGAAATGTTGTCTAAAACAAAAAGAATGATGCATTTTAGTGGCTGGATCTGGTTTTATCACTTTCTGAATTCAACGTTGAAAATGAGCTTTTCAGAGCCAGCAGAGGTCAAAATAAGCAGTAATGCAAACTCAGTCATAGACATAGATTTTCACTTGCAACTTGCTTTAACATGTTTAACAGTGCATGAAATGTTGTCTAAAACAAAAAGAATGATGCATTTTAGTGGCTGGATCTGGTTTTATCACATTCTGTATTGGACGTTGAAAATGAGCTTTTCAGAGCCAGCAGAGGTCAAAATAAGCAGTAATGCAAACTCAGTCATAGACATAGATTTTCACTTGCAACTTGCTTTAACATGTTTAACAGTGCATGAAATGTTGTCTAAAACAAAAAGAATGATGCATTTTAGTGGCTGGATCTGGTTTTATCACTTTCTGAATTCAACGTTGAAAATGAGCTGTTCTCAGCCAGCAGAGGTCAAAATAAGCAGTAATGCAAACTCAGTCAGAGACATAGATTTTCACTTGCAACTTGCTTTAACATGTTTAACAGTGCATGAAATGTTGTCTAAAACAAAAAGAAAATGCTTTTTAGTGGCTGGAAATGGTTTTATCACATTCTGAATTGAACGTTGAAAATGAGCTTTTCAGAGCCAGCAGAGGTCAAAATAAGCAGTAATGCAAACTCAGTCAGAGACATAGATTTTCACTTGCAACTTGCTTTAACATGTTTAACAGTGCATGAAATGTTGTCTAAAACAAAAAGAAAATGCTTTTTAGTGGCTGGAACTGGTTTTATCACATTCTGAATTGAACGTTGAAAATGAGCTTTTCAGAGCCAGCAGAGGTCAAAATAAGCAGTGATGCAAACTCAGTCAGAGACATAGATTTTCACTTGCAACTTTCTTAAACATATTTAACAGTGCATGAAATGTTGTCTAAAACAAAAAGAAAATGCTTTTTAGTGGCTGGAACTGGTTTTATCACATTCTGAATTGAACGTTGAAAATTAGCTTTTCAGAGCCAGCAGAGGTCAAAATAAGCAGTAATGCAAACTCAGTCAGAGACATAGATTTTCACTTGCAACTTGCTTTAACATGTTTAACAGTGCATGAAATGTTGTCTAAAACAAAAAGATAATGCTTTTTAGTGGCTGGAACTGGTTTTATCACATTCTGAATTGAACGTTGAAAATGAGCTTTTCAGAGCCAGCAGAGGTCAAAATAAGCAGTAATGCAAACTCAGTCATAGACATAGATTTTAACTTGCAACTTGCTTTATCATGTTTAACAGTGCATGAAATGTTATCTAAAACAAAAAGAATAATGCATTTTAGTGGCTGGATCTGGTTTTATCACATTCTGTATTGGACGTTGAAAATGAGCTTTTCAGAGCCAGCAGAGGTCAAAATAAGCAGTAATGCAAACTCAGTCATAGACATAGATTTTCACTTGCAACTTGCTTTAACATGTTTAACAGTGCATGAAATGTTGTCTAAAACAAAAAGAAAATGCTTTTTAGTGGCTGGGACTGGTTTTATCACATTCTGAATTGAACGTTGAAAATGAGCTTTTCAGAGCCAGCAGAGGTCAAAATAAGCAGTAATGCAAACTCAGTCAGAGACATAGATTTTCACTTGCAACTTGCTTTAACATGTTTAACAGTGCATGAAATGTTGTCTAAAACAAAAAGAAAATGCTTTTTAGTGGCTGGATCTGGTTTTTATCACATTCTGAATTGAACGTTGAAAATGAGCTTTTCAGAGCCAGCAGAGGTCAAAATAAGCAGTTATGCAAACTCAGTCATAGACATAGATTTTCACTTGCAACTTTCTTAAACATATTTAACAGTGCATGAAATGTTGTCTAAAACAAAAAGAAAATGCTTTTTAGTGGCTGGAACTGGTTTTATCACATTCTGAATTGAACGTTGAAAATGAGCTTTTCAGAGCCAGCAGAGGTCAAAATAAGCAGTAATGCAAACTCAGTCAGAGACATAGATTTTCACTTGCAACTTGCTTTAACATGTTTAACAGTGCATGAAATGTTGTCTAAAACAAAAAGATAATGCTTTTTAGTGGCTGGAACTGGTTTTATCACATTCTGAATTGAACGTTGAAAATGAGCTTTTCAGAGCCAGCAGAGGTCAAAATAACCAGTAATGCAAACTCAGTCATAGACATAGATTTTAACTTGCAACTTGCTTTAACATGTTTAACAGTGCATGAAATGTTATCTAAAACAAAAAGAATAATGCATTTTAGTGGCTGGATCTGGTTTTATCACTTTCTGAATTCAACGTTGAAAATGAGCTGTTCTCAGCCAGCAGAGGTCAAAATAAGCAGTAATGCAAACTCAGTCAGAGACATAGATTTTCACTTGCAACTTGCTTTAACATGTTTAACAGTGCATGAATTGTTGTCTAAAACAAAAAGATAATGCTTTTTAGTGGCTGGAACTGGTTTTATCACATTCTGAATTGAACGTTGAAAATGAGCTTTTCAGAGCCAGCAGAGGTCAAAATAAGCAGTGATGCAAACTCAGTCATAGACATAGATTTTCACTTGCAACTTTCTTAAACATATTTAACAGTGCATGAAATGTTGTCTAAAACAAAAAGAAAATGCTTTTTAGTGGCTGGAACTGGTTTTATCAGATTCTGAATTGAACGTTGAAAATTAGCTTTTCAGAGCCAGCAGAGGTCAAAATAAGCAGTAATGCAAACTCAGTCATAGACATAGATTTTCACTTGCAACTTGCTTTAACATGTTTAACAGTGCATGAAATGTTGTCTAAAACAAAAAAAAAATGCTTTTTAGTGGCTGGAAATGGTTTTATCACATTCTGAATTGAACGTTGAAAATTAGCTTTTCAGAGCCAGCAGAGGTCAAAATAAGCAGTAATGCAAACTCAGTCAGAGACATAGATTTTCACTTGCAACTTGCTTTAACATGTTTAACAGTGCATGAAATGTTGTCTAAAACAAAAAGAAAATGCTTTTTAGTGGCTGGAACTGGTTTTATCACATTCTGAATTGAACGTTGAAAATGAGCTTTTCAGAGCCAGCAGAGGTCAAAATAAGCAGTGATGCAAACTCAGTCATAGACATAGATTTTCACTTGCAACTTTCTTAAACATATTTAACAGTGCATGAAATGTTGTCTAAAACAAAAAGAAAATGCTTTTTAGTGGCTGGAACTGGTTTTATCACATTCTGAATTGAACGTTGAAAATGAGCTTTTCAGAGCCAGCAGAGGTCAAAATAAGCAGTAATGCAAACTCAGTCAGAGACATAGATTTTCACTTGCAACTTGCTTTAACATGTTTAACAGTGCATGAAATGTTGTCTAAAACAAAAAGATAATGCTTTTTAGTGGCTGGAACTGGTTTTATCACATTCTGAATTGAACGTTGAAAATGAGCTTTTCAGAGCCAGCAGAGGTCAAAATAAGCAGTAATGCAAACTCAGTCATAGACATAGATTTTAACTTGCAACTTGCTTTAACATGTTTAACAGTGCATGAAATGTTATCTAAAACAAAAAGAATAATGCATTTTAGTGGCTGGATCTGGTTTTATCACTTTCTGAATTCAACGTTGAAAATGAGCTGTTCTCAGCCAGCAGAGGTCAAAATAAGCAGTAATGCAAACTCAGTCAGAGACATAGATTTTCACTTGCAACTTGCTTTAACATGTTTAACAGTGCATGAATTGTTGTCTAAAACAAAAAGAAAATGCTTTTTAGTGGCTGGAAATGGTTTTATCACATTCTGAATTGAACGTTGAAAATGAGCTTTTCAGAGCCAGCAGAGGTCAAAATAAGCAGTGATGCAAACTCAGTCATAGACATAGATTTTCACTTGCAACTTTCTTAAACATATTTAACAGTGCATGAAATGTTGTCTAAAACAAAAAGAAAATGCTTTTTAGTGGCTGGAACTGGTTTTATCACATTCTGAATTGAACGTTGAAAATGAGCTTTTCAGAGCCAGCAGAGGTCAAAATAAGCAGTAATGCAAACTCAGTCAGAGACATAGATTTTCACTTGCAACTTGCTTTAACATGTTTAACAGTGCATGAAATGTTGTCTAAAACAAAAAGATAATGCTTTTTAGTGGCTGGAACTGGTTTTATCACATTCTGAATTGAACGTTGAAAATGAGCTTTTCAGAGCCAGCAGAGGTCAAAATAAGCAGTAATGCAAACTCAGTCATAGACATAGATTTTCACTTGCAACTTGCTTTAACATGTTTAACAGTGCATGAAATGTTGTCTAAAACAAAAAGAAAATGCTTTTTAGTGGCTGGAAATGGTTTTATCACATTCTGAATTGAACGTTGAAAATGAGCTTTTCAGAGCCAGCAGAGGTCAAAATAAGCACTAATGCAAACTCAGTCATAGACATAGATTTTCACTTGCAAATTGCTTTTACATGTTTAACAGTGCATGAATTGTTGTCTAAAACAAAAAGAAAATGCTTTTTAGTGGCTGGAACTGGTTTTATCACATTCTGAATTGAACGTTGAAAATGAGCTTTTTAGAGCCAGCAGAGGTCAAAATAAGCAGTGATGCAAACTCAGTCATAGACATAGATTTTCACTTGCAACTTTCTTAAACATATTTAACAGTGCATGAAATGTTGTCTAAAACAAAAAGAAAATGCTTTTTAGTGGCTGGAACTGGTTTTATCACATTCTGAATTGAACGTTGAAAATTAGCTTTTCAGAGCCAGCAGAGGTCAAAATAAGCAGTAATGCAAACTCAGTCAGAGACATAGATTTTCACTTGCAACTTGCTTTAACATGTTTAACAGTGCATGAAATGTTGTCTAAAACAAAAAGATAATGCTTTTTAGTGGCTTGAACTGGTTTTATCACATTCTGAATTGAACGTTGAAAATGAGCTTTTCAGAGCCAGCAGAGGTCAAAATAAGCAGTAATGCAAACTCAGTCATAGACATAGATTTTAACTTGCAACTTGCTTTAACATGTTTAACAGTGCATGAAATGTTATCTAAAACAAAAAGAATAATGCATTTTAGTGGCTGGATCTGGTTTTATCACATTCTGTATTGGACGTTGAAAATTAGCTTTTCAGAGCCAGCAGAGGTCAAAATAAACAGTAATGCAAACTCAGTCAGAGACATAGATTTTCACTTGCAACTTGCTTTAACATGTTTAACAGTGCATGAAATGTTGTCTAAAACAAAAAGAAAATGCTTTTTAGTGGCTGGATCTGGTTTTATCACATTCTGAATTGAACGTTGAAAATGAGCTTTTCAGAGCCAGCAGAGGTCAAAATAAGCAGTAATGCAAACTCAGTCATAGACATAGATTTTCACTTGCAACTTGCTTTAACATGTTTAACAGTGCATGAAATGTTGTCTAAAACAAAAAGAATGATGCATTTTAGTGGCTGGATCTGGTTTTATCACTTTCTGAATTCAACGTTGAAAATGAGCTTTTCAGAGCCAGCAGAGGTCAAAATAAACAGTAATGCAAACTCAGTCAGAGACATAGATTTTCACTTGCAACTTGCTTTAACATGTTTAACAGTGCATGAAATGTTGTCTAAAACAAAAAGAAAATGCTTTTTAGTGGCTGGATCTGGTTTTATCACATTCTGAATTGAACGTTGAAAATGAGCTTTTCAGAGCCAGCAGAGGTCAAAATAAGCAGTAATGCAAACTCAGTCATAGACATAGATTTTCACTTGCAACTTGCTTTAACATGTTTAACAATGCATGAAATGTTGTCTAAAACAAAATGAATGATGCATTTTAGTGGCTGGATCTGGTTTTATCACTTTCTGAATTCAACGTTGAAAATGAGCTTTTCAGAGCCAGCAGAGGTCAAAATAAGCAGTAATGCAAACTCAGTCAGAGACAAAGATTTTCACTTGCAACTTGCTTTAACATGTTTAACAGTGCATGAAATGTTGTCTAAAACAAAAAGATAATGCTTTTTAGTGGCTGGAACTGGTTTTATCACATTCTGAATTGAACGTTGAAAATGAGCTTTTCAGAGCCAGCAGAGGTCAAAATAAGCAGTAATGCAAACTCAGTCATAGACATAGATTTTTACTTGCAACTTGCTTTAACATGTTTAACAGTGCATGAAATGTTATCTAAAACAAAAAGAATAATGCATTTTAGTGGCTGGATCTGGTTTTATCACATTCTGTATTGGACGTTGAAAATGAGCTTTTCAGAGCCAGCAGAGGTCAAAATAAGCAGTAATGCAAACTCAGTCATAGACATAGATTTTCACTTGCAACTTGCTTTAACATGTTTAACAGTGCATGAAATGTTGTCTAAAACAAAAAGAATGATGCATTTTAGTGGCTGGATCTGGTTTTATCACTTTCTGAATTCAACGTTGAAAATGAGCTGTTCTCAGCCAGCAGAGGTCAAAATAAGCAGTAATGCAAACTCAGTCAAAGACATAGATTTTCACTTGCAACTTGCTTTAACATGTTTAACAGTGCATGAATTGTTGTCTAAAACAAAAAGAAAATGCTTTTTAGTGGCTGGAAATGGTTTTATCACATTCTGAATTGAACGTTGAAAATGAGCTTTTCAGAGCCAGCAGAGGTCAAAATAAGCAGTAATGCAAACTCAGTCAGAGACAAAGATTTTCACTTGCAACTTGCTTTAACATGTTTAACAGTGCATGAAATGTTGTCTAAAACAAAAAGAAAATGCTTTTTAGTGGCTGGAACTGGTTTTATCACATTCTGAATTGAACGTTGAAAATGAGCTTTTCAGAGCCAGCAGAGGTCAAAATAAGCAGTGATGCAAACTCAGTCAGAGACATAGATTTTCACTTGCAACTTTCTTAAACATATTTAACAGTACATGAAATGTTGTCTAAAACAAAAAGAAAATGCTTTTTAGTGGCTGGAACTGGTTTTATCACATTCTGAATTGAACGTTGAAAATTAGCTTTTCAGAGCCAGCAGAGGTCAAAATAAGCAGTAATGCAAACTCAGTCAGAGACATAGATTTTCACTTGCAACTTGCTTTAACATGTTTAACAGTGCATGAAATGTTGTCTAAAACAAAAAGATAATGCTTTTTAGTGGCTGGAACTGGTTTTATCACATTCTGAATTGAACGTTGAAAATGAGCTTTTCAGAGCCAGCAGAGGTCAAAATAAGCAGTAATGCAAACTCAGTCATAGACATAGATTTTAACTTGCAACTTGCTTTAACATGTTTAACAGTGCATGAAATGTTATCTAAAACAAAAAGAATAATGCATTTTAGTGGCTGGATCTGGTTTTATCACATTCTGAATTGAACGTTGAAAATTAGCTTTTCAGAGCCAGCAGAGGTCAAAATAAGCAGTAATGCAAACTCAGTCATAGACATAGATTTTCACTTGCAACTTGCTTTAACATGTTTAACAGTGCATGAAATGGTGTCTAAAACAAAAAGAATGATGCATTTTAGTGGCTGGATCTGGTTTTATCACTTTCTGAATTCAACGTTGAAAATGAGCTTTTCAGAGCCAGCAGAGGTCAAAATAAACAGTAATGCAAACTCAGTCAGAGACATAGATTTTCACTTGCAACTTGCTTTAACATGTTTAACAGTGCATGAAATGTTGTCTAAAACAAAAAGATAATGCTTTTTAGTGGCTGGAACTGGTTTTATCACATTCTGAATTGAACGTTGAAAATGAGCTTTTCAGAGCCAGCAGAGGTCAAAATAAGCAGTAATGCAAACTCAGTCATAGACATAGATTTTTACTTGCAACTTGCTTTAACATGTTTAACAGTGCATGAAATGTTATCTAAAACAAAAAGAATGATGCATTTTAGTGGCTGGATCTGGTTTTATCACTTTCTGAATTCAACGTTGAAAATGAGCTGTTCTCAGCCAGCAGAGGTCAAAATAAGCAGTAATGCAAACTCAGTCAGAGACAAAGATTTTCACTTGCAACTTGCTTTAACATGTTTAACAGTGCATGAAATGTTGTCTAAAACAAAAAGATAATGCTTTTTAGTGGCTGGAACTGGTTTTATCACATTCTGAATTGAACGTTGAAAATGAGCTTTTCAGAGCCAGCAGAGGTCAAAATAAGCAGTAATGCAAACTCAGTCATAGACATAGATTTTTACTTGCAACTTGCTTTAACATGTTTAACAGTGCATGAAATGTTATCTAAAACAAAAAGAATAATGCATTTTAGTGGCTGGATCTGGTTTTATCACATTCTGTATTGGACGTTGAAAATGAGCTTTTCAGAGCCAGCAGAGGTCAAAATAAGCAGTAATGCAAACTCAGTCATAGACATAGATTTTCACTTGCAACTTGCTTTAACATGTTTAACAGTGCATGAAATGTTGTCTAAAACAAAAAGAATGATGCATTTTAGTGGCTGGATCTGGTTTTATCACTTTCTGAATTCAACGTTGAAAATGAGCTGTTCTCAGCCAGCAGAGGTCAAAATAAGCAGTAATGCAAACTCAGTCAAAGACATAGATTTTCACTTGCAACTTGCTTTAACATGTTTAACAGTGCATGAATTGTTGTCTAAAACAAAAAGAAAATGCTTTTTAGTGGCTGGAAATGGTTTTATCACATTCTGAATTGAACGTTGAAAATGAGCTTTTCAGAGCCAGCAGAGGTCAAAATAAGCAGTAATGCAAACTCAGTCAGAGACAAAGATTTTCACTTGCAACTTGCTTTAACATGTTTAACAGTGCATGAAATGTTGTCTAAAACAAAAAGAAAATGCTTTTTAGTGGCTGGAACTGGTTTTATCACATTCTGAATTGAACGTTGAAAATGAGCTTTTCAGAGCCAGCAGAGGTCAAAATAAGCAGTGATGCAAACTCAGTCAGAGACATAGATTTTCACTTGCAACTTTCTTAAACATATTTAACAGTACATGAAATGTTGTCTAAAACAAAAAGAAAATGCTTTTTAGTGGCTGGAACTGGTTTTATCACATTCTGAATTGAACGTTGAAAATTAGCTTTTCAGAGCCAGCAGAGGTCAAAATAAGCAGTAATGCAAACTCAGTCAGAGACATAGATTTTCACTTGCAACTTGCTTTAACATGTTTAACAGTGCATGAAATGTTGTCTAAAACAAAAAGATAATGCTTTTTAGTGGCTGGAACTGGTTTTATCACATTCTGAATTGAACGTTGAAAATGAGCTTTTCAGAGCCAGCAGAGGTCAAAATAAGCAGTAATGCAAACTCAGTCATAGACATAGATTTTAACTTGCAACTTGCTTTAACATGTTTAACAGTGCATGAAATGTTATCTAAAACAAAAAGAATAATGCATTTTAGTGGCTGGATCTGGTTTTATCACATTCTGAATTGAACGTTGAAAATTAGCTTTTCAGAGCCAGCAGAGGTCAAAATAAGCAGTAATGCAAACTCAGTCATAGACATAGATTTTCACTTGCAACTTGCTTTAACATGTTTAACAGTGCATGAAATGGTGTCTAAAACAAAAAGAATGATGCATTTTAGTGGCTGGATCTGGTTTTATCACTTTCTGAATTCAACGTTGAAAATGAGCTTTTCAGAGCCAGCAGAGGTCAAAATAAACAGTAATGCAAACTCAGTCAGAGACATAGATTTTCACTTGCAACTTGCTTTAACATGTTTAACAGTGCATGAAATGTTGTCTAAAACAAAAAGATAATGCTTTTTAGTGGCTGGAACTGGTTTTATCACATTCTGAATTGAACGTTGAAAATGAGCTTTTCAGAGCCAGCAGAGGTCAAAATAAGCAGTAATGCAAACTCAGTCATAGACATAGATTTTTACTTGCAACTTGCTTTAACATGTTTAACAGTGCATGAAATGTTATCTAAAACAAAAAGAATGATGCATTTTAGTGGCTGGATCTGGTTTTATCACTTTCTGAATTCAACGTTGAAAATGAGCTGTTCTCAGCCAGCAGAGGTCAAAATAAGCAGTAATGAAAACTCAGTCAAAGACATAGATTTTCACTTGCAACTTGCTTTAACATGTTTAACAGTGCATGAATTGTTGTCTAAAACAAAAAGAAAATGCTTTTTAGTGGCTGGAAATGGTTTTATCACATTCTGAATTGAACGTTGAAAATGAGCTTTTCAGAGCCAGCAGAGGTCAAAATAAGCAGTAATGCAAACTCAGTCAGAGACAAAGATTTTCACTTGCAACTTGCTTTAACATGTTTAACAGTGCATGAAATGTTGTCTAAAACAAAAAGAAAATGCTTTTTAGTGGCTGGAACTGGTTTTATCACATTCTGAATTGAACGTTGAAAATGAGCTTTTCAGAGCCAGCAGAGGTCAAAATAAGCAGTGATGCAAACTCAGTCAGAGACATAGATTTTCACTTGCAACTTTCTTAAACATATTTAACAGTACATGAAATGTTGTCTAAAACAAAAAGAAAATGCTTTTTAGTGGCTGGAACTGGTTTTATCACATTCTGAATTGAACGTTGAAAATTAGCTTTTCAGAGCCAGCAGAGGTCAAAATAAGCAGTAATGCAAACTCAGTCAGAGACATAGATTTTCACTTGCAACTTGCTTTAACATGTTTAACAGTGCATTAAATGTTGTCTAAAACAAAAAGATAATGCTTTTTAGTGGCTGGAACTGGTTTTATCACATTCTGAATTGAACGTTGAAAATGAGCTTTTCAGAGCCAGCAGAGGTCAAAATAAGCAGTAATGCAAACTCAGTCATAGACATAGATTTTAACTTGCAACTTGCTTTAACATGTTTAACAGTGCATGAAATGTTATCTAAAACAAAAAGAATAATGCATTTTAGTGGCTG
This sequence comes from Danio rerio, assembly GCF_052040795.2. Classification (NCBI taxonomy): domain Eukaryota; kingdom Metazoa; phylum Chordata; class Actinopteri; order Cypriniformes; family Danionidae; genus Danio; species Danio rerio. The sequence continues at coordinate 17,189,423 of NC_141033.1, forward strand.
GATCTGGTTTTATCACATTCTGTATTGGACGTTGAAAATGAGCTTTTCAGAGCCAGCAGAGGTCAAAATAAGCAGTAATGCAAACTCAGTCATAGACATAGATTTTCACTTGCAACTTGCTTTAACATGTTTAACAGTGCATGAAATGTTGTCTAAAACAAAAAGAATGATGCATTTTAGTGGCTGGATCTGGTTTTATCACTTTCTGAATTCAACGTTTAAAAAATGAGCTGTTCTCAGCCAGCAGAGGTCAAAATAAGCAGTAATGCAAACTCAGTCAGAGACATAGATTTTCACTTGCAACTTGCTTTAACATGTTTAACAGTGCATGAATTGTTGTCTAAAACAAAAAGAAAATGCTTTTTAGTGGCTGGAAATGGTTTTATCACATTCTGAATTGAACGTTGAAAATCAGCTTTACAGAGCCAGCAGAGGTCAAAATAAGCAGTGATGCAAACTCAGTCATAGACATAGATTTTCACTTGCAACTTTCTTAAACATATTTAACAATGCATGAAATGTTGTCTAAAACAAAAAGATAATGCTTTTTAGTGGCTGGAACTGGTTTTATCACATTCTGAATTGAACGTTAAAAATGAGCTTTTCAGAGCCAGCAGAGGTCAAAATAAGCAGTAATGCAAACTCAGTCATAGACATAGATTTTCACTTGCAACTTGCTTTAACATGTTTAACAGTGCATGAAATGTTGTCTAAAACAAAAAGAAAATGCTTTTTAGTGGCTGGATCTGGTTTTATCACATTCTGAATTGAACGTTGAAAATGAGCTTTTCAGAGCCAGCAGAGGTCAAAATAAGCACTAATGCAAACTCAGTCATAGACATAGATTTTCACTTGCAAATTGCTTTAACATGTTTAACAGTGCATGAATTGTTGTCTAAAACAAAAAGAAAATGCTTTTTAGTGGCTGGAACTGGTTTTATCACATTCTGAATTGAACGTTGAAAATGAGCTTTTTAGAGCCAGCAGACGTCAAAATAAGCAGTGATGCAAACTCAGTCATAGACATAGATTTTCACTTGCAACTTTCTTAAACATATTTAACAGTGCATGAAATGTTGTCTAAAACAAAAAGAAAATGCTTTTTAGTGGCTGGAACTGGTTTTATCACATGCTGAATTGAACGTTGAAAATTAGCTTTTCAGAGCCAGCAGAGGTCAAAATAAGCAGTAATGCAAACTCAGTCAGAGACATAGATTTTCACTTGCAACTTGCTTTAACATGTTTAACAGTGCATGAAATGTTGTCTAAAACAAAAAGATAATGCTTTTTAGTGGCTGGAACTGGTTTTATCACATTCTGAATTGAACGTTGAAAATGATCTTTTCAGAGCCAGCAGAGGTCAAAATAAGCAGTAATGCAAACTCAGTCATAGACATAGATTTTAACTTGCAACTTGCTTTAACATGTTTAACAGTGCATGAAATGTTGTCTAAAACAAAAAGAAAATGCTTTTTAGTGGCTGGAACTGGTTTTATCACATTCTGTATTGGACGTTGAAAATGAGCTTTTCAGAGCCAGCAGAGGTCAAAATAAGCAGTAATGCAAACTCAGTCATAGACATAGATTTTCACTTGCAACTTGCTTTAACATGTTTAACAGTGCATGAAATGTTGTCTAAAACAAAAAGAATGATGCATTTTAGTGGCTGGATCTGGTTTTATCACTTTCTGAATTCAACGTTGAAAATGAGCTGTTCTCAGCCAGCAGAGGTCAAAATAAGCAGTAATGCAAACTCAGTCAAAGACATAGATTTTCACTTGCAACTTGCTTTAACATGTTTAACAGTGCATGAATTGTTGTCTAAAACAAAAAGAAAATGCTTTTTAGTGGCTGGAAATGGTTTTATCACATTCTGAATTGAACGTTGAAAATGAGCTTTTCAGAGCCAGCAGAGGTCAAAATAAGCAGTAATGCAAACTCAGTCAGAGACAAAGATTTTCACTTTCAACTTGCTTTAACATGTTTAACAGTGCATGAAATGTTGTCTAAAACAAAAAGAAAATGCTTTTTAGTGGCTGGAACTGGTTTTATCACATTCTGAATTGAACGTTGAAAATTAGCTTTTCAGAGCCAGCAGAGGTCAAAATAAGCAGTAATGCAAACTCAGTCAGAGACATATATTTTCACTTGCAACTTGCTTTAACATGTTTAACAGTGCATGAAATGTTGTCTAAAACAAAAAGATAATGCTTTTTAGTGGCTGGAACTGGTTTTATCACATTCTGAATTGAACGTTGAAAATGAGCTTTTCAGAGCCAGCAGAGGTCAAAATAAGCAGTAATGCAAACTCAGTCATAGACATAGATTTTTACTTGCAACTTGCTTTAACATGTTTAACAGTGCATGAAATGTTATCTAAAACAAAAAGAATAATGCATTTTAGTGGCTGGATCTGGTTTTATCACATTCTGTATTGGACGTTGAAAATGAGCTTTTCAGAGCCAGCAGAGGTCAAAATAAGCAGTAATGCAAACTCAGTCATAGACATAGATTTTCACTTGCAACTTGCTTTAACATGTTTAACAGTGCATGAAATGTTGTCTAAAACAAAAAGAATGATGCATTTTAGTGGCTGGATCTGGTTTTATCACTTTCTGAATTCAACGTTGAAAATGAGCTGTTCTCAGCCAGCAGAGGTCAAAATAAGCAGTAATGCAAACTCAGTCAAAGACATAGATTTTCACTTGCAACTTGCTTTAACATGTTTAACAGTGCATGAATTGTTGTCTAAAACAAAAAGAAAATGCTTTTTAGTGGCTGGAAATGGTTTTATCACATTCTGAATTGAACGTTGAAAATGAGCTTTTCAGAGCCAGCAGAGGTCAAAATAAGCAGTAATGCAAACTCAGTCAGAGACAAAGATTTTCACTTGCAACTTGCTTTAACATGTTTAACAGTGCATGAAATGTTGTCTAAAACAAAAAGAAAATGCTTTTTAGTGGCTGGAACTGGTTTTATCACATTCTGAATTGAACGTTGAAAATGAGCTTTTCAGAGCCAGCAGAGGTCAAAATAAGCAGTGATGCAAACTCAGTCAGAGACATAGATTTTCACTTGCAAATTTCTTAAACATATTTAACAGTACATGAAATGTTGTCTAAAACAAAAAGAAAATGCTTTTTAGTGGCTGGAACTGGTTTTATCACATTCTGAATTGAACGTTGAAAATTAGCTTTTCAGAGCCAGCAGAGGTCAAAATAAGCAGTAATGCAAACTCAGTCAGAGACATAGATTTTCACTTGCAACTTGCTTTAACATGTTTAACAGTGCATGAAATGTTGTCTAAAACAAAAAGATAATGCTTTTTAGTGGCTGGAACTGGTTTTATCACATTCTGAATTGAACGTTGAAAATGAGCTTTTCAGAGCCAGCAGAGGTCAAAATAAGCAGTAATGCAAACTCAGTCATAGACATAGATTTTAACTTGCAACTTGCTTTAACATGTTTAACAGTGCATGAAATGTTATCTAAAACAAAAAGAATAATGCATTTTAGTGGCTGGATCTGGTTTTATCACATTCTGAATTGAACGTTGAAAATGAGCTTTTCAGAGCCAGCAGAGGTCAAAATAAGCAGTAATGCAAACTCAGTCATAGACATAGATTTTCACTTGCAACTTGCTTTAACATGTTTAACAGTGCATGAAATGTTGTCTAAAACAAAAAGAATGATGCATTTTAGTGGCTGGATCTGGTTTTATCACTTTCTGAATTCAACGTTGAAAATGAGCTTTTCAGAGCCAGCAGAGGTCAAAATAAACAGTAATGCAAACTCAGTCAGAGACATAGATTTTCACTTGCAACTTGCTTTAACATGTTTAACAGTGCATGAAATGTTGTCTAAAACAAAAAGAAAATGCTTTTTAGTGGCTGGATCTGGTTTTATCACATTCTGAATTGAACGTTGAAAATGAGCTTTTCAGAGCCAGCAGAGGTCAAAATAAGCAGTAATGCAAACTCAGTCATAGACATAGATTTTCACTTGCAACTTGCTTTAACATGTTTAACAATGCATGAAATGTTGTCTAAAACAAAATGAATGATGCATTTTAGTGGCTGGATCTGGTTTTATCACTTTCTGAATTCAACGTTGAAAATGAGCTTTTCAGAGCCAGCAGAGGTCAAAATAAGCAGTAATGCAAACTCAGTCAGAGACAAAGATTTTCACTTGCAACTTGCTTTAACATGTTTAACAGTGCATGAATTGTTGTCTAAAACAAAAAGAAAATGCTTTTTAGTGGCTGGAAATGGTTTTATCACATTCTGAATTGAACGTTGAAAATGAGCTTTTCAGAGCCAGCAGAGGTCAAAATAAGCAGTAATGCAAACTCAGTCAGAGACAAAGATTTTCACTTGCAACTTGCTTTAACATGTTTAACAGTGCATGAAATGTTGTCTAAAACAAAAAGAAAATGCTTTTTAGTGGCTGGATCTGGTTTTATCACATTCTGAATTGAACGTTGAAAATGAGCTTTTCAGAGCCAGCAGAGGTCAAAATAAGCAGTAATGCAAACTCAGTCATAGACATAGATTTTCACTTGCAACTTGCTTTAACATGTTTAACAATGCATGAAATGTTGTCTAAAACAAAATGAATGATGCATTTTAGTGGCTGGATCTGGTTTTATCACTTTCTGAATTCAACGTTGAAAATGAGCTTTTCAGAGCCAGCAGAGGTCAAAATAAGCAGTAATGCAAACTCAGTCAGAGACAAAGATTTTCACTTGCAACTTGCTTTAACATGTTTAACAGTGCATGAATTGTTGTCTAAAACAAAAAGAAAATGCTTTTTAGTGGCTGGAAATGGTTTTATCACATTCTGAATTGAACGTTGAAAATGAGCTTTTCAGAGCCAGCAGAGGTCAAAATAAGCAGTAATGCAAACTCAGTCAGAGACAAAGATTTTCACTTGCAACTTGCTTTAACATGTTTAACAGTGCATGAAATGTTGTCTAAAACAAAAAGAAAATGCTTTTTAGTGGCTGGATCTGGTTTTATCACATTCTGAATTGAACGTTGAAAATGAGCTTTTCAGAGCCAGCAGAGGTCAAAATAAGCAGTGATGCAAACTCAGTCAGAGACATAGATTTTCACTTGCAACTTTCTTAAACATATTTAACAGTACATGAAATGTTGTCTAAAACAAAAAGAAAATGCTTTTTAGTGGCTGGAACTGGTTTTATCACATTCTGAATTGAACGTTGAAAATTAGCTTTTCAGAGCCAGCAGAGGTCAAAATAAGCAGTAATGCAAACTCAGTCAGAGACATAGATTTTCACTTGCAACTTGCTTTAACATGTTTAACAGTGCATGAAATGTTGTCTAAAACAAAAAGATAATGCTTTTTAGTGGCTGGAACTGGTTTTATCACATTCTGAATTGAACGTTGAAAATGAGCTTTTCAGAGCCAGCAGAGGTCAAAATAAGCAGTAATGCAAACTCAGTCATAGACATAGATTTTAACTTGCAACTTGCTTTAACATGTTTAACAGTGCATGAAATGTTATCTAAAACAAAAAGAATAATGCATTTTAGTGGCTGGATCTGGTTTTATCACATTCTGTATTGGACGTTGAAAATGAGCTTTTCAGAGCCAGCAGAGGTCAAAATAAGCAGTAATGCAAACTCAGTCATAGACATAGATTTTCACTTGCAACTTGCTTTAACATGTTTAACAGTGCATGAAATGTTGTCTAAAACAAAAAGAATGATGCATTTTAGTGGCTGGATCTGGTTTTATCACTTTCTGAATTCAACGTTTAAAAAATGAGCTGTTCTCAGCCAGCAGAGGTCAAAATAAGCAGTAATGCAAACTCAGTCAGAGACATAGATTTTCACTTGCAACTTGCTTTAACATGTTTAACAGTGCATGAATTGTTGTCTAAAACAAAAAGAAAATGCTTTTTAGTGGCTGGAAATGGTTTTATCACATTCTGAATTGAACGTTGAAAATCAGCTTTACAGAGCCAGCAGAGGTCAAAATAAGCAGTGATGCAAACTCAGTCATAGACATAGATTTTCACTTGCAACTTTCTTAAACATATTTAACAGTGCATGAAATGTTGTCTAAAACAAAAAGATAATGCTTTTTAGTGGCTGGAACTGGTTTTATCACATTCTGAATTGAACGTTGAAAATGAGCTTTTCAGAGCCAGCAGAGGTCAAAATAAGCAGTGATGCAAACTCAGTCATAGACATAGATTTTCACTTGCAACTTTCTTAAACATATTTAACAGTGCATGAAATGTTGTCTAAAACAAAAAGAAAATGCTTTTTAGTGGCTGGAACTGGTTTTATCACATGCTGAATTGAACGTTGAAAATTAGCTTTTCAGAGCCAGCAGAGGTCAAAATAAGCAGTAATGCAAACTCAGTCAGAGACATAGATTTTCACTTGCAACTTGCTTTAACATGTTTAACAGTGCATGAAATGTTGTCTAAAACAAAAAGATAATGCTTTTTAGTGGCTGGAACTGGTTTTATCACATTCTGAATTGAACGTTGAAAATGAGCTTTTCAGAGCCAGCAGAGGTCAAAATAAGCAGTAATGCAAACTCAGTCATAGACATAGATTTTAACTTGCAACTTGCTTTAACATGTTTAACAGTGCATGAAATGTTTTCTAAAACAAAAAGAATAATGCATTTTAGTGGCTGGATCTGGTTTTATCACATTCTGTATTGGACGTTGAAAATGAGTTTTTCAGAGCCAGCAGAGGTCAAAATAAGCAGTAATGCAAACTCAGTCAGAGACATAGATTTTCACTTGCAACTTGCTTTAACATGTTTAACAGTGCATAAATTGTTGTCTAAAACAAAAAAGAATGATGCATTTTATGGCTGGATCTGTTTTATCACTTTCTGAATTGGACGTTGAAAATGAGCTTATCTCAGCCAGCAGAGAGGTCAAATCACAGTAATGCAAACTCAGTCAGAGACATAGATTTTCACTTGCAACTTGCTTTAACATGTTTAACAGTGCATGAAATGTTGTCTAAAACAAAAAAGAATGATGCATTTTATGGCTGGATCTTTTTTTATTACTTTCTGAATTGGACGTTGAAAATGAGCTTATCTCAGCCAGCAGAGAGGTCAAATCACAGTAATGCAAACTCAGTCAGAGACATAGATTTTCACTTGCAACCTGCTTTAACATGTTTAACAGTGCATGAAATGTTGTCTAAAACAAAAAGATAATGCTTTTTAGTGGCTGGAACTGGTTTTATCACATTCTGAATTGAACGTTGAAAATGAGCTTTTCAGAGCCAGCAGAGGTCAAAATAAGCAGTAATGCAAACTCAGTCATAGACATAGATTTTAACTTGCAACTTGCTTTATCATGTTTAACAGTGCATGAAATGTTATCTAAAACAAAAAGAATAATGCATTTTAGTGGCTGGATCTGGTTTTATCACATTCTGTATTGGACGTTGAAAATGAGCTTTTCAGAGCCAGCAGAGGTCAAAATAAGCAGTAATGCAAACTCAGTCATAGACATAGATTTTCACTTGCAACTTGCTTTAACATGTTTAACAGTGCATGAAATGTTGTCTAAAACAAAAAGAAAATGCTTTTTAGTGGCTGGGACTGGTTTTATCACATTCTGAATTGAACGTTGAAAATGAGCTTTTCAGAGCCAGCAGAGGTCAAAATAAGCAGTAATGCAAACTCAGTCAGAGACATAGATTTTCACTTGCAACTTGCTTTAACATGTTTAACAGTGCATGAAATGTTGTCTAAAACAAAAAGAAAATGCTTTTTAGTGGCTGGATCTGGTTTTTATCACATTCTGAATTGAACGTTGAAAATGAGCTTTTCAGAGCCAGCAGAGGTCAAAATAAGCAGTAATGCAAACTCAGTCATAGACATAGATTTTCACTTGCAACTTGCTTTAACATGTTTAACAGTGCATGAAATGTTGTCTAAAACAAAAAGAATGATGCATTTTAGTGGCTGGATCTGGTTTTATCACTTTCTGAATTCAACGTTGAAAATGAGCTTTTCAGAGCCAGCAGAGGTCAAAATAAGCAGTAATGCAAACTCAGTCGTAGACATAGATTTTCACTTGCAACTTGCTTTAACATGTTTAACAGTGCATGAAATGTTGTCTAAAACAAAAAGAAAATGCTTTTTAGTGGCTGGAACTGGTTTTATCACATTCTGAATTGGACGTTGAAAATGAGCTTTTCAGAGCCAGCAGAGGTCAAAATAAGCAGTAATGCAAACTCAGTCAGAGACAAAGATTTTCACTTGCAACTTGCTTTAACATGTTTAACAGTGCATGAAATGTTGTCTAAAACAAAAAGAAAATGCTTTTTAGTGGCTGGAACTGGTTTTATCACATTCTGAATTGAACGTTGAAAATGAGCTTTTCAGAGCCAGCAGAGGTCAAAATAAGCAGTGATGCAAACTCAGTCATAGACATAGATTTTCACTTGCAACTTTCTTAAACATATTTAACAGTGCATGAAATGTTGTCTAAAACAAAAAGAAAATGCTTTTTAGTGGCTGGAACTGGTTTTATCAGATTCTGAATTGAACGTTGAAAATTAGCTTTTCAGAGCCAGCAGAGGTCAAAATAAGCAGTAATGCAAACTCAGTCATAGACATAGATTTTCACTTGCAACTTGCTTTAACATGTTTAACAGTGCATGAAATGTTGTCTAAAACAAAAAGAAAATGCTTTTTAGTGGCTGGAAATGGTTTTATCACATTCTGAATTGAACGTTGAAAATGAGCTTTTCAGAGCCAGCAGAGGTCAAAATAAGCAGTAATGCAAACTCAGTCAGAGACAAAGATTTTCACTTGCAACTTGCTTTAACATGTTTAACAGTGCATGAAATGTTGTCTAAAACAAAAAGAAAATGCTTTTTAGTGGCTGGAACTGGTTTTATCACATTCTGAATTGAACGTTGAAAATGAGCTTTTCAGAGCCAGCAGAGGTCAAAATAAGCAGTGATGCAAACTCAGTCATAGACATAGATTTTCACTTGCAACTTTCTTAAACATATTTAACAGTGCATGAAATGTTGTCTAAAACAAAAAGAAAATGCTTTTTAGTGGCTGGAACTGGTTTTATCACATTCTGAATTGAACGTTGAAAATGAGCTTTTCAGAGCCAGCAGAGGTCAAAATAAGCAGTAATGCAAACTCAGTCATAGACATAGATTTTCACTTGCAACTTGCTTTAACATGTTTAACAGTGCATGAAATGTTGTCTAAAACAAAAAGATAATGCTTTTTAGTGGCTGGAACTGGTTTTATCACATTCTGAATTGAACGTTGAAAATGAGCTTTTCAGAGCCAGCAGAGGTCAAAATAAGCAGTAATGCAAACTCAGTCATAGACATAGATTTTAACTTGCAACTTGCTTTAACATGTTTAACAGTGCATGAATTGTTGTCTAAAACAAAAAGAAAATGCTTTTTAGTGGCTGGAAATGGTTTTATCACATTCTGAATTGAACGTTGAAAATGAGCTTTTCAGAGCCAGCAGAGGTCAAAATAAGCAGTGATGCAAACTCAGTCATAGACATAGATTTTCACTTGCAACTTTCTTAAACATATTTAACAGTGCATGAAATGTTGTCTAAAACAAAAAGAAAATGCTTTTTAGTGGCTTGAACTGGTTTTATCAGATTCTGAATTGAACGTTGAAAATTAGCTTTTCAGAGCCAGCAGAGGTCAAAATAAGCAGTAATGCAAACTCAGTCATAGACATAGATTTTCACTTGCAACTTGCTTTAACATGTTTAACAGTGCATGAAATGTTGTCTAAAACAAAAAGAAAATGCTTTTTAGTGGCTGGAAATGGTTTTATCACATTCTGAATTGAACGTTGAAAATGAGCTTTTCAGAGCCAGCAGAGGTCAAAATAAGCAGTAATGCAAACTCAGTCAGAGACAAAGATTTTCACTTGCAACTTGCTTTAACATGTTTAACAGTGCATGAAATGTTGTCTAAAACAAAAAGAAAATGCTTTTTAGTGGCTGGAACTGGTTTTATCACATTCTGAATTGAACGTTGAAAATGAGCTTTTCAGAGCCAGCAGAGGTCAAAATAAGCAGTAATGCAAACTCAGTCATAGACATAGATTTTAACTTGCAACTTGCTTTAACATGTTTAACAGTGCATGAAATGTTATCTAAAACAAAAAGAATAATGCATTTTAGTGGCTGGATCTGGTTTTATCACATTCTGTATTGGACGTTGAAAATGAGTTTTTCAGAGCCAGCAGAGGTCAAAATAAGCAGTAATGCAAACTCAGTCAGAGACATAGATTTTCACTTGCAACTTGCTTTAACATGTTTAACAGTGCATAAATTGTTGTCTAAAACAAAAAAGAATGATGCATTTTATGGCTGGATCTGTTTTATCACTTTCTGAATTGGACGTTGAAAATGAGCTTATCTCAGCCAGCAGAGAGGTCAAATCACAGTAATGCAAACTCAGTCAGAGACATAGATTTTCACTTGCAACTTGCTTTAACATGTTTAACAGTGCATGAATTGTTGTCTAAAACAAAAAGATAATGCTTTTTAGTGGCTGGAACTGGTTTTATCACATTCTGAATTGAACGTTGAAAATGAGCTTTTCAGTGCCAGCAGAGGTCAAAATAAGCAGTGATGCAAACTCAGTCATAGACATAGATTTTCACTTGCAACTTTCTTAAACATATTTAACAGTGCATGAAATGTTGTCTAAAACAAAAAGAAAATGCTTTTTAGTGGCTTGAACTGGTTTTATCAGATTCTGAATTGAACGTTGAAAATGAGCTTTTCAGAGACAGCAGAGGTCAAAATAAGCAGTAATGCAAACTCAGTCAGAGACAAAGATTTTCACTTGCAACTTGCTTTAACATGTTTAACAGTGCATGAAATGTTGTCTAAAACAAAAAGAAAATGCTTTTTAGTGGCTGGAACTGGTTTTATCACATTCTGAATTGTACGTTGAAAATGAGCTTTTCAGAGCCAGCAGAGGTCAAAATAAGCAGTAATGCAAACTCAGTCATAGACATAGATTTTAACTTGCAACTTGCTTTAACATGTTTAACAGTGCATGAAATGTTATCTAAAACAAAAAGAATAATGCATTTTAGTGGCTGGATCTGGTTTTATCACATTCTGTATTGGACGTTGAAAATGAGTTTTTCAGAGCCAGCAGAGGTCAAAATAAGCAGTAATGCAAACTCAGTCAGAGACATAGATTTTCACTTGCAACTTGCTTTAACATGTTTAACAGTGCATAAATTGTTGTCTAAAACAAAAAAGAATGATGCATTTTATGGCTGGATCTGTTTTATCACTTTCTGAATTGGACGTTGAAAATGAGCTTATCTCAGCCAGCAGAGAGGTCAAATCACAGTAATGCAAACTCAGTCAGAGACATAGATTTTCACTTGCAACTTGCTTTAACATGTTTAACAGTGCATGAAATGTTGTCTAAAACAAAAAAGAATGATGCATTTTATGGCTGGATCTTTTTTTATTACTTTCTGAATTGGACGTTGAAAATGAGCTTATCTTAGCCAGCAGAGAGGTCAAATCACAGTAATGCAAACTCAGTCAGAGACATAGATTTTCACTTGCAACTTGCTTTAACATGTTTAACAGTGCATGAAATGTTGTCTAAAACAAAAAGATAATGCTTTTTAGTGGCTGGAACTGGTTTTATCACATTCTGAATTGAACGTTGAAAATGAGCTTTTCAGAGCCAGCAGAGGTCAAAATAAGCAGTAATGCAAACTCAGTCATAGACATAGATTTTAACTTGCAACTTGCTTTATCATGTTTAACAGTGCATGAAATGTTATCTAAAACAAAAAGAATAATGCATTTTAGTGGCTGGAGCTGGTTTTATCACATTCTGTATTGGACGTTGAAAATGAGCTTTTCAGAGCCAGCAGAGGTCAAAATAAGCAGTAATGCAAACTCAGTCATAGACATAGATTTTCACTTGCAACTTGCTTTAACATGTTTAACAGTGCATGAAATGTTGTCTAAAACAAAAAGAAAATGCTTTTTAGTGGCTGGGACTGGTTTTATCACATTCTGAATTGAACGTTGAAAATGAGCTTTTCAGAGCCAGCAGAGGTCAAAATAAGCAGTAATGCAAACTCAGTCAGAGACATAGATTTTCACTTGCAACTTGCTTTAACATGTTTAACAGTGCATGAAATGTTGTCTAAAACAAAAAGAAAATGCTTTTTAGTGGCTGGATCTGGTTTTTATCACATTCTGAATTGAACGTTGAAAATGAGCTTTTCAGAGCCAGCAGAGGTCAAAATAAGCAGTAATGCAAACTCAGTCATAGACATAGATTTTCACTTGCAACTTGCTTTAACATGTTTAACAGTGCATGAAATGTTGTCTAAAACAAAAAGAATGATGCATTTTAGTGGCTGGATCTGGTTTTATCACTTTCTGAGTTCAACGTTGAAAATGAGCTTTTCAGAGCCAGCAGAGGTCAAAATAAGCAGTAATGCAAACTCAGTCGTAGACATAGATTTTCACTTGCAACTTGCTTTAACATGTTTAACAGTGCATGAAATGTTGTCTAAAACAAAAAGAAAATGCTTTTTAGTGGCTGGAACTGGTTTTATCACATTCTGAATTGGACGTTGAAAATGAGCTTTTCAGAGCCAGCAGAGGTCAAAATAAGCAGTAATGCAAACTCAGTCAGAGACAAAGATTTTCACTTGCAACTTGCTTTAACATGTTTAACAGTGCATGAAATGTTGTCTAAAACAAAAAGAAAATGCTTTTTAGTGGCTGGAACTGGTTTTATCACATTCTGAATTGAACGTTGAAAATGAGCTTTTCAGAGCCAGCAGAGGTCAAAATAAGCAGTGATGCAAACTCAGTCATAGACATAGATTTTCACTTGCAACTTTCTTAAACATATTTAACAGTGCATGAAATGTTGTCTAAAACAAAAACAAAATGCTTTTCAGTGGCTGGAACTGGTTTTATCAGATTCTGAATTGAACGTTGAAAATTAGCTTTTCAGAGCCAGCAGAGGTCAAAATAAGCAGTAATGCAAACTCAGTCATAGACATAGATTTTCACTTGCAACTTGCTTTAACATGTTTAACAGTGCATGAAATGTTGTCTAAAACAAAAAGAAAATGCTTTTTAGTGGCTGGAAATGGTTTTATCACATTCTGAATTGAACGTTGAAAATGAGCTTTTCAGAGCCAGCAGAGGTCAAAATAAGCAGTAATGCAAACTCAGTCAAAGACATAGATTTTCACTTGCAACTTGCTTTAACATGTTTAACAGTGCATGAAATGTTGTCTAAAACAAAAAGAATGATGCATTTTAGTGGCTGGATCTGGTTTTATCCCATTCTGTATTGGACGTTGAAAATTAGCTTTTCTCAGCCAGCAGAGGTCAAAATAAGCAGTAATGCAAACTCAGTCAGAGACATAGATTTTCACTTGCAACTTGCTTAAACATATTTAACAGTGCATGAAATGTTGTCTAAAACAAAAAGAAAATGTTTTTAGTGGCTGGATCTGTTTTTATCACTTTCTGAATTGAACGTTGAAAATGAGCTTTTCACAGCCAGCAGAGGTCAAAATAAGCAGTAATGCAAACTCAGTCAGAGACATAGATTTTCACTTGCAACTTGCTTTAACGTGTTTAACAGTACATGAAATGGTGTCTAAAACAAAAAGAATGATGCATTTTAGTGGCTGGATCTGGTTTTATCACATTCTGTATTGGACGTTGAAAATGAGCTTTTCTCAGCCAGCAGAGGTCAAAATAAGCAGTAATGCAAACTCAGTCAGAGACATAGATTTTCACTTGCAACTTGCTTTAACATGTTTAACAGTGCATGAAATGTTGTCTAAAACAAAAAGAATGATGCATTTAAGTGGCTGGATCTGCTTTTGTCACATTCTGAATTGCACGTTGAAAATGAGCTTTTCACATCCAGCAGAGGTCAAAATAAGCAGTAATGCAAACTCAGTCAGAGACATAGATTTTCACTTGCAACTTGCTTTAACATGTTTAACAGTGCATGGAATGTTGTCTAAAACAAAAAAGAATGATGCATTTTAGTGGCTGGATCTGGTTTTATCACATTCTGTATTAGACGTTGAAAATGAGCTTTTCTCAGCCAGCAGAGGTCAAAATAAGCAGTAATGCAAACTCAGTCAGAGACATAGATTTTCACTTGCAACTTGCTTTAACATGTTTAACAGTGCATGAAATGTTGTCTAAAACAAAAATAATGATGCATTTTAGTGGCTGGATCTGCTTTTATCACATTCTGTATTGGACGCTGAAAATGAGCTTTTCTCAGCCAGCAGAGGTCAAAATAAGCAGTAATTCAAACTCAGTCAGAGACATAGATTTTCACTTGCAACTTGCTTTAACATGTTTAACAGTGCATGAAATGTTGTCTAAAACAAAAATAATGATGCATTTTAGTGGCTGGATCTGCTTTTATCACATTCTGAATTGAACGTTGAAAATGAGCTTTTCACAGCCAGCAGAGGTCAAAATAAGCAGTAATGCAAACTCAGTCAGAGACATAGATTTTCACTTGCAACTTGCTTTAACATGTTTAACAGTGCATGAAATGGTGTCTAAAACAAAAAGAATGATGCATTTTAGTAGCTGGATCTGGTTTTATCACATTCTGTATTGGCATTGAAAATGAGCTTTTCTCAGCCAGCAGAGGTCAAAATAAGCAGTAATGCAAACTCAGTCAGAGACATAGATTTTCACTTGCAACTTGCTTTAACATGTTTAACAGTGCATGAAATGTTGTCTAAAACAAAAAGAATGATGCATTTTAGTGGCTGGATCTGGTTTTATCACATTCTGTATTGGACGTTGAAAATGAGCTTTTCTCAGCCAGCAGAGGTCAAAATAAGCAGTAATGCAAACTCAGTCAGAGACCTAGATTTTCACCTGCAACTTGCTTAAACATATTTAAAAGTGCATGAAATGTTGTCTAAAACAAAAAGAAAATGCTTTTTAGTGGCTGGATCTGTTTTTACCTTTTTTTGAATTGAACGTTGAAAATGAGCTTTTCTCAGCCAGCAGAGGTCAAAATAAGCAGTAATGCAAACTCAGTCAGAGACATAGATTTTTACTTGCAACTTGCTTAAACATATTTAACAGTGCATGAAATGTTGTCTAAAACAAAAAGAAAATGCTTTTTAGTGGCTGGATCTGTTTTTATCACTTTCTAAATTGAACGTTGAAAATGAGCTCTTCACAGCCAGCAGAGGTCAAAATAAGCAGTAATGAAAACAAAAAGAATGATGCATTTTAGTAGCTGGATCTGGTTTTATCACATTCTGTATTGGCATTGAAAATGAGCTTTTCTCAGCCAGCAGAGGTCAAAATAAGCAGTAATGCAAACTCAGTCAGAGACATAGATTTTCACTTGCAACTTGCTTTAACATGTTTAACAGTGCATGGAATGTTGTCTAAAACAAAAAGAATGATGCATTTTAGTGGCTGGATCTGGTTTTATCACATTCTGTATTGGACGTTGAAATGAGCTTTTCTCAGCCAGCAGAGGTCAAAATAAGCAGTAATGCAAACTCAGTCCGAGACATAGATTTTCACTTGCAACTTGCTTAAACATATTTAACAGTGCATGAAATGTTGTCTAAAACAAAAAGAAAATGCTTTTCAGTGGCTGGATCTGTTTTTATCACTTTCTGAATTGAACGTTGAAAATGAGCTTTTCACAGCCAGCAGAGGTCAAAATAAGCAGTAATGCAAACTCAGTCAGAGACATAGATTTTCACTTGCAACTTTCTTAAATATATTTAACAGTGCATGAAATGTTGTCTAAAACAAAAAGAAAATGCTTTTTAGTGGCTGGATTTGTTTTTATCACTTTCTTAATTGAACGTTGAAAATGAGCTCTTCACAGCCAGCAGAGGTCAAAATAAGCAGTAATGCAAACTCAGTCAGAGACTTAGATTTTAACTTGCAACTTGCTTTAACATGTTTAACAGTGCATGAAATGTTGTCTAAAACAAAAAAGAATGATGCATTTTAGTGGCTGGATCTGGTTTTATCACATTCTGTATTAGACGTTGAAAATGAGCTTTTCTCAGCCAGCAGAGGTCAAAATAAGCAGTAATGCAAACTCAGTCAGAGACATAGATTTTCACTTGCAACTTGCTTTAACATGTTTAACAGTGCATGAAATGTTGTCTAAAACAAAAACAATGATGCATTTTAGTGGCTGGATCTGGTTTTATCACATTCTGTATTGGACGCTGAAAATGAGCTTTTCTCAGCCAGCAGAGGTCAAAATAAGCAGTAATTCAAACTCAGTCAGAGACATAGATTTTCACTTGCAACTTGCTTTAACATGTTTAACAGTGCATGAAATGTTGTCTAAAACAAAAATAATGATGCATTTTAGTGGCTGGATCTGCTTTTATCACATTCTGAATTGAACGTTGAAAATGAGCTTTTCACAGCCAGCAGAGGTCAAAATAAGCAGTAATGCAAACTCAGTCAGAGACATAGATTTTCACTTGCAACTTGCTTTAACATGTTTAACAGTGCATGAAATGGTGTCTAAAACAAAAAGAATGATGCATTTTAGTAGCTGGATCTGGTTTTATCACATTCTGTATTGGCATTGAAAATGAGCTTTTCTCAGCCAGCAGAGGTCAAAATAAGCAGTAATGCAAACTCAGTCAGAGACATAGATTTTCACTTGCAACTTGCTTTAACATGTTTAACAGTGCATGAAATGTTGTCTAAAACAAAAAGAATGATGCATTTTAGTGGCTGGATCTGGTTTTATCACATTCTGTATTGGACGTTGAAAATGAGCTTTTCTCAGCCAGCAGATGTCAAAATAAGCAGTAATGCAAACTCAGTCAGAGACATAGATTTTCACTTGCAACTTGCTTAAACATATTTAAAAGTGCATGAAATGTTGTCTAAAACAAAAAGAAAATGCTTTTTAGTGGCTGGATCTGTTTTTACCTTTTTTTGAATTGAACGTTGAAAATGAGCTTTTCTCAGCCAGCAGAGGTCAAAATAAGCAGTAATGCAAACTCAGTCAGAGACATAGATTTTTACTTGCAACTTGCTTAAACATATTTAACAGTGCATGAAATGTTGTCTAAAACAAAAAGAAAATGCTTTTTAGTGGCTGGATCTGTTTTTATCACTTTCTAAATTGAACGTTGAAAATGAGCTCTTCACAGCCAGCAGAGGTCAAAATAAGCAGTAATGAAAACAAAAAGAATGATGCATTTTAGTAGCTGGATCTGGTTTTATCACATTCTGTATTGGCATTGAAAATGAGCTTTTCTCAGCCAGCAGAGGTCAAAATAAGCAGTAATGCAAACTCAGTCAGAGACATAGATTTTCACTTGCAACTTGCTTTAACATGTTTAACAGTGCATGAAATGTTATCTAAAACAAAAAGAATAATGCATTTTAGTGGCTGGAGCTGGTTTTATCACATTCTGTATTGGACGTTGAAAATGAGCTTTTCAGAGCCAGCAGAGGTCAAAATAAGCAGTAATGCAAACTCAGTCATAGACATAGATTTTCACTTGCAACTTGCTTTAACATGTTTAACAGTGCATGAAATGTTGTCTAAAACAAAAAGAAAATGCTTTTTAGTGGCTGGGACTGGTTTTATCACATTCTGAATTGAACGTTGAAAATGAGCTTTTCAGAGCCAGCAGAGGTCAAAATAAGCAGTAATGCAAACTCAGTCAGAGACATAGATTTTCACTTGCAACTTGCTTTAACATGTTTAACAGTGCATGAAATGTTGTCTAAAACAAAAAGAAAATGCTTTTTAGTGGCTGGATCTGGTTTTTATCACATTCTGAATTGAACGTTGAAAATGAGCTTTTCAGAGCCAGCAGAGGTCAAAATAAGCAGTAATGCAAACTCAGTCATAGACATAGATTTTCACTTGCAACTTGCTTTAACATGTTTAACAGTGCATGAAATGTTGTCTAAAACAAAAAGAATGATGCATTTTAGTGGCTGGATCTGGTTTTATCACTTTCTGAGTTCAACGTTGAAAATGAGCTTTTCAGAGCCAGCAGAGGTCAAAATAAGCAGTAATGCAAACTCAGTCGTAGACATAGATTTTCACTTGCAACTTGCTTTAACATGTTTAACAGTGCATGAAATGTTGTCTAAAACAAAAAGAAAATGCTTTTTAGTGGCTGGAACTGGTTTTATCACATTCTGAATTGGACGTTGAAAATGAGCTTTTCAGAGCCAGCAGAGGTCAAAATAAGCAGTAATGCAAACTCAGTCAGAGACAAAGATTTTCACTTGCAACTTGCTTTAACATGTTTAACAGTGCATGAAATGTTGTCTAAAACAAAAAGAAAATGCTTTTTAGTGGCTGGAACTGGTTTTATCACATTCTGAATTGAACGTTGAAAATGAGCTTTTCAGAGCCAGCAGAGGTCAAAATAAGCAGTGATGCAAACTCAGTCATAGACATAGATTTTCACTTGCAACTTTCTTAAACATATTTAACAGTGCATGAAATGTTGTCTAAAACAAAAACAAAATGCTTTTCAGTGGCTGGAACTGGTTTTATCAGATTCTGAATTGAACGTTGAAAATTAGCTTTTCAGAGCCAGCAGAGGTCAAAATAAGCAGTAATGCAAACTCAGTCATAGACATAGATTTTCACTTGCAACTTGCTTTAACATGTTTAACAGTGCATGAAATGTTGTCTAAAACAAAAAGAAAATGCTTTTTAGTGGCTGGAAATGGTTTTATCACATTCTGAATTGAACGTTGAAAATGAGCTTTTCAGAGCCAGCAGAGGTCAAAATAAGCAGTAATGCAAACTCAGTCAAAGACATAGATTTTCACTTGCAACTTGCTTTAACATGTTTAACAGTGCATGAAATGTTGTCTAAAACAAAAAGAATGATGCATTTTAGTGGCTGGATCTGGTTTTATCCCATTCTGTATTGGACGTTGAAAATTAGCTTTTCTCAGCCAGCAGAGGTCAAAATAAGCAGTAATGCAAACTCAGTCAGAGACATAGATTTTCACTTGCAACTTGCTTAAACATATTTAACAGTGCATGAAATGTTGTCTAAAACAAAAAGAAAATGTTTTTAGTGGCTGGATCTGTTTTTATCACTTTCTGAATTGAACGTTGAAAATGAGCTTTTCACAGCCAGCAGAGGTCAAAATAAGCAGTAATGCAAACTCAGTCAGAGACATAGATTTTCACTTGCAACTTGCTTTAACGTGTTTAACAGTACATGAAATGGTGTCTAAAACAAAAAGAATGATGCATTTTAGTGGCTGGATCTGGTTTTATCACATTCTGTATTGGACGTTGAAAATGAGCTTTTCTCAGCCAGCAGAGGTCAAAATAAGCAGTAATGCAAACTCAGTCAGAGACATAGATTTTCACTTGCAACTTGCTTTAACATGTTTAACAGTGCATGAAATGTTGTCTAAAACAAAAAGAATGATGCATTTAAGTGGCTGGATCTGCTTTTGTCACATTCTGAATTGCACGTTGAAAATGAGCTTTTCACATCCAGCAGAGGTCAAAATAAGCAGTAATGCAAACTCAGTCAGAGACATAGATTTTCACTTGCAACTTGCTTTAACATGTTTAACAGTGCATGGAATGTTGTCTAAAACAAAAAAGAATGATGCATTTTAGTGGCTGGATCTGGTTTTATCACATTCTGTATTAGACGTTGAAAATGAGCTTTTCTCAGCCAGCAGAGGTCAAAATAAGCAGTAATGCAAACTCAGTCAGAGACATAGATTTTCACTTGCAACTTGCTTTAACATGTTTAACAGTGCATGAAATGTTGTCTAAAACAAAAATAATGATGCATTTTAGTGGCTGGATCTGCTTTTATCACATTCTGTATTGGACGCTGAAAATGAGCTTTTCTCAGCCAGCAGAGGTCAAAATAAGCAGTAATTCAAACTCAGTCAGAGACATAGATTTTCACTTGCAACTTGCTTTAACATGTTTAACAGTGCATGAAATGTTGTCTAAAACAAAAATAATGATGCATTTTAGTGGCTGGATCTGCTTTTATCACATTCTGAATTGAACGTTGAAAATGAGCTTTTCACAGCCAGCAGAGGTCAAAATAAGCAGTAATGCAAACTCAGTCAGAGACATAGATTTTCACTTGCAACTTGCTTTAACATGTTTAACAGTGCATGAAATGGTGTCTAAAACAAAAAGAATGATGCATTTTAGTAGCTGGATCTGGTTTTATCACATTCTGTATTGGCATTGAAAATGAGCTTTTCTCAGCCAGCAGAGGTCAAAATAAGCAGTAATGCAAACTCAGTCAGAGACATAGATTTTCACTTGCAACTTGCTTTAACATGTTTAACAGTGCATGAAATGTTGTCTAAAACAAAAAGAATGATGCATTTTAGTGGCTGGATCTGGTTTTATCACATTCTGTATTGGACGTTGAAAATGAGCTTTTCTCAGCCAGCAGAGGTCAAAATAAGCAGTAATGCAAACTCAGTCAGAGACCTAGATTTTCACCTGCAACTTGCTTAAACATATTTAAAAGTGCATGAAATGTTGTCTAAAACAAAAAGAAAATGCTTTTTAGTGGCTGGATCTGTTTTTACCTTTTTTTGAATTGAACGTTGAAAATGAGCTTTTCTCAGCCAGCAGAGGTCAAAATAAGCAGTAATGCAAACTCAGTCAGAGACATAGATTTTTACTTGCAACTTGCTTAAACATATTTAACAGTGCATGAAATGTTGTCTAAAACAAAAAGAAAATGCTTTTTAGTGGCTGGATCTGTTTTTATCACTTTCTAAATTGAACGTTGAAAATGAGCTCTTCACAGCCAGCAGAGGTCAAAATAAGCAGTAATGAAAACAAAAAGAATGATGCATTTTAGTAGCTGGATCTGGTTTTATCACATTCTGTATTGGCATTGAAAATGAGCTTTTCTCAGCCAGCAGAGGTCAAAATAAGCAGTAATGCAAACTCAGTCAGAGACATAGATTTTCACTTGCAACTTGCTTTAACATGTTTAACAGTGCATGGAATGTTGTCTAAAACAAAAAGAATGATGCATTTTAGTGGCTGGATCTGGTTTTATCACATTCTGTATTGGACGTTGAAATGAGCTTTTCTCAGCCAGCAGAGGTCAAAATAAGCAGTAATGCAAACTCAGTCCGAGACATAGATTTTCACTTGCAACTTGCTTAAACATATTTAACAGTGCATGAAATGTTGTCTAAAACAAAAAGAAAATGCTTTTCAGTGGCTGGATCTGTTTTTATCACTTTCTGAATTGAACGTTGAAAATGAGCTTTTCACAGCCAGCAGAGGTCAAAATAAGCAGTAATGCAAACTCAGTCAGAGACATAGATTTTCACTTGCAACTTTCTTAAATATATTTAACAGTGCATGAAATGTTGTCTAAAACAAAAAGAAAATGCTTTTTAGTGGCTGGATTTGTTTTTATCACTTTCTTAATTGAACGTTGAAAATGAGCTCTTCACAGCCAGCAGAGGTCAAAATAAGCAGTAATGCAAACTCAGTCAGAGACTTAGATTTTAACTTGCAACTTGCTTTAACATGTTTAACAGTGCATGAAATGTTGTCTAAAACAAAAAAGAATGATGCATTTTAGTGGCTGGATCTGGTTTTATCACATTCTGTATTAGACGTTGAAAATGAGCTTTTCTCAGCCAGCAGAGGTCAAAATAAGCAGTAATGCAAACTCAGTCAGAGACATAGATTTTCACTTGCAACTTGCTTTAACATGTTTAACAGTGCATGAAATGTTGTCTAAAACAAAAACAATGATGCATTTTAGTGGCTGGATCTGGTTTTATCACATTCTGTATTGGACGCTGAAAATGAGCTTTTCTCAGCCAGCAGAGGTCAAAATAAGCAGTAATTCAAACTCAGTCAGAGACATAGATTTTCACTTGCAACTTGCTTTAACATGTTTAACAGTGCATGAAATGTTGTCTAAAACAAAAATAATGATGCATTTTAGTGGCTGGATCTGCTTTTATCACATTCTGAATTGAACGTTGAAAATGAGCTTTTCACAGCCAGCAGAGGTCAAAATAAGCAGTAATGCAAACTCAGTCAGAGACATAGATTTTCACTTGCAACTTGCTTTAACATGTTTAACAGTGCATGAAATGGTGTCTAAAACAAAAAGAATGATGCATTTTAGTAGCTGGATCTGGTTTTATCACATTCTGTATTGGCATTGAAAATGAGCTTTTCTCAGCCAGCAGAGGTCAAAATAAGCAGTAATGCAAACTCAGTCAGAGACATAGATTTTCACTTGCAACTTGCTTTAACATGTTTAACAGTGCATGAAATGTTGTCTAAAACAAAAAGAATGATGCATTTTAGTGGCTGGATCTGGTTTTATCACATTCTGTATTGGACGTTGAAAATGAGCTTTTCTCAGCCAGCAGATGTCAAAATAAGCAGTAATGCAAACTCAGTCAGAGACATAGATTTTCACTTGCAACTTGCTTAAACATATTTAAAAGTGCATGAAATGTTGTCTAAAACAAAAAGAAAATGCTTTTTAGTGGCTGGATCTGTTTTTACCTTTTTTTGAATTGAACGTTGAAAATGAGCTTTTCTCAGCCAGCAGAGGTCAAAATAAGCAGTAATGCAAACTCAGTCAGAGACATAGATTTTTACTTGCAACTTGCTTAAACATATTTAACAGTGCATGAAATGTTGTCTAAAACAAAAAGAAAATGCTTTTTAGTGGCTGGATCTGTTTTTATCACTTTCTAAATTGAACGTTGAAAATGAGCTCTTCACAGCCAGCAGAGGTCAAAATAAGCAGTAATGAAAACAAAAAGAATGATGCATTTTAGTAGCTGGATCTGGTTTTATCACATTCTGTATTGGCATTGAAAATGAGCTTTTCTCAGCCAGCAGAGGTCAAAATAAGCAGTAATGCAAACTCAGTCAGAGACATAGATTTTCACTTGCAACTTGCTTTAACATGTTTAACAGTGCATGAAATGTTGTCTAAAACAAAAAGAATGATGCATTTTAGTGGCTGGATCTGGTTTTATCACATTCTGTATTGGACGTTGAAAATGAGCTTTTCTCAGCCAGCAGAGGTCAAATTAAGCAGTAATGCAAACTCAGTCAGAGACATAGATTTTCACTTGCAACTTGCTTAAACATATTTAAAAGTGCATGAAATGTTGTCTAAAACAAAAAAAAAATGCTTTTTAGTGGCTGGATCTGTTTTTACCACTTTTTGAATTGAACGTTGAAAATGAGCTTTTCTCAGCCAGCAGAGGTCAAAATAAGCAGTAATGCAAACTCAGTCAGAGACATAGATTTTTACTTGCAACTTGCTTAAACATATTTAACAGTGCATGAAATGTTGTCTAAAACAAAAAGAAAATGCTTTTTAGTGGCTGGATCTGTTTTTATCACTTTCTAAATTGAACGTTGAAAATGAGCTCTTCACAGCCAGCAGAGGTCAAAATAAGCAGTGATGCAAACTCAGTCAGAGACTTAGATTTTAACTTGCAACTTGCTTTAACATGTTTAACAGTGCATGAAATGTTGTCTAAAACAAAAAATAATGATGCATTTTAGTGGCTGGATCTGGTTTTATCACATTCTGTATTAGACGTTGAAAATGAGCTTTTCTCAGCCATCAGAGGTCAAAATAAGCAGTAATGCAAACTCAGTCAGAGACATAGATTTTCACTTGCAACTTGCTTTAACATGTTTAACAGTGCATGAAATGTTTTCTAAAACAAAAAGAATGATGCATTTTAGTGGCTGGAACTGGTTTTATCACATTCTGAATTGAACGTTGAAAATGAGCTTTTCACAGCCAGCAGAGGTCAAAATAAGCATTAATGCAAACTCAGTCAGAGACATAGATTTTCACTTGCAACTTGCTTTAACATGTTTAACAGTGCATGAAATGTTGTCTAAAACAAAAAGAAGGATGCATTTTAGTGGCTGGATCTGGTTTTATCACATTCTGAATTTAACGTTGAAAATGAGCTTTTCACAGCCAGCAGAGGTCAAAATAAGCAGTAATGCAAACTCAGTCAGAGACATAGATTTTCAATTGCAACTTGCTTTAACATGTTTAACAGTGCATGAAATGTTGTCTAAAACAAAAAGAATGATGCATTTTAGTGGCTGGATCTGGTTTTATCACATTCTGAATTGAACGTTGAAAATGAGCTTTTCTCAGCCAGCAGAGGTCAAAATAAGCAGTAATGCAAACTCAGTCAGAGACATAGATTTTCACTTGCAACTTGCTTTAACATGTTTAACAGTGCATGAAATGTTGTCTAAAACAAAAAGAATGATGCATTTTAGTGGCTGGATCTGGTTTTATCACATTCTGAATTGAACGTTGAAAATGAGCTTTTCACAGCCAGCAGAGGTCAAAATAAGCAGTAATGCAAACTCAGTCAGAGACATAGATTTTCACTTGCAACTTGCTTTAACATGTTTAACCGTGCATGAAATGGTGTCTAAAACAAAAAGAATGATGCATTTTAGTAGTTGGATCTGGTTTTATCACATTCTGTATTGAACGTTGAAAATTAGCTTTTCAAAATAAGAGGTCATGCATGTTTAACCGTGCATGAAATGTTGTCTAAAACAAAAAGAAAATGCTTTTTAGTGGCTGGATTTGTTTTTATCACTTTCTGAATTGAACGTTGAAAATGAGATTTTCTTAGCCAGCAGAGGTCAAAATAAGCAGTGATGCAAACTCAGTCAGAGACATACAGTAGATTTTCACGTACAACTTGCTTTAACATGTTTAGTGCATGAAATGCTGTCTAAAACAAAAAGAATGATGCATTTTAGTGGCTGGATCTGGTTTAATCACATTCTGAATTGAACGTTGAAAATGAGCTTTTCACAGCCAGCTGAGGTCAAAATAAGCAGTAATGCAAACTCAGTCAGAGACATAGATTTTCACTTGTAACTTGCTTTAACATGTTTAACAGTGCATGAAATGTTATCTAAAACAAAAAAGAATGATGCATTTTAGTGGCTGGATCTGGTTTTATCACATTCTGTATTGGACGCTGAAAATGAGCTTTTCTCAGCCAGCAGAGGTCAAAATAAGCAGTAATGCAAACTCAGTCAGAGACATAGATTTTCACTTGCAACTTTCTTAAACATATTTAACAGTGCATGAAATGTTGTCTAAAACAAAAAGAAAATGCTTTTTAGTGGCTGGATCTGTTTTTATCACTTTCTGAATTGAACGTTGAAAATGAGCTTTTCACAGCCAGCAGAAGTCAAAATAAGCAGTAATGCAAACTCAGTCAGAGACATAGATTTTCACTTGCAACTTGCTTTAACGTGTTTAACAGTACATGAAAATGTGTCTAAAACAAAAAGAATGATGCGTTTTAGTGGCTGGATCTGGTTTTATCACATTCTGTATTGGACGTTGAAAATGAGCTTTTCTCAGCCAGCAGAGGTCAAAATAAGCAGTAAAGCAAACTCAGTCAGAGACATAGATTTTCACTTTCAACTTGCTTAAACATATTTAACAGTGCATGAAATGTTGTCTAAAACAAAAAGAATGATGCATCTTAGTGGCTGGATCCGGTTTTATCACATTCTGAATTGAACGTTGAAAATGAGCTTTTCTTAGCCAGCAGAGGTCAAAATAAGCAGTAATGCAAACTCAGTCAGAGACATAGATTTTCACTTGCAACTTGATTTAACATGTTTAACAGTGCATGAAATGTTGTCTAAAACAAAAAGAATGATGCATTTAAGTGGCTGGATCTGCTTTTGTCACATTCTGAATTGAACGTTGAAAATGAGCTTTTCACATCCAGCAGAGGTCAAAATAAGCAGTAATGCAAACTCAGTCAGAGACATAGATTTTCACTTGCAACTTGCTTTAACATGTTTAACAGTGCATGAAATGTTGTCTAAAACAAAAAGAATCATGCATTTTAGTGGCTGGATCTGGTTTTATCACATTCTGTATTGGACGTTGAAAATGAGCTTTTCTCAGCCAGCAGAGGTCAAAATAAGCAGTAATTCAAACTCAGTTAGAGACATAGATTTTCACTTGCAACTTGCTTAAACATATTTAACAGTGCATGAAATGTTGTCTAAAACAAAAAGAAAATGCTTTTTAGTGGCTGGATCTGTTTTTATCACTTTCTGAATTGAACGTTGAAAATGAGCTTTTCACAGCCAGCAGAGGTCAAAATAAGCAGTAATGTAAACTCAGTCAGAGACATAGATTTTCACTTGCAACTTGCTTAAACATATTTAACAGTGCATGAAATGTTGTCTAAAACAAAAAGAAAATGCTTTTTAGTGGCTGGATCTGTTTTTATCACTTTCTGAATTGAACGTTGAAAATGAGCTTTTCACAGCCAGCAGAGGTCAAAATAAGCAGTAATGCAAACTCAGTCAGAGACATAGATTTTCACTTGCAACTTGCTTAAACATATTTAACAGTGCATGAAATGTTGTCTAAAACAAAAAGAAAATGCTTTTTAGTGGCTGGATCTGTTTTTATCACTTTCTGAATTGAACGTTGAAAATGAGTTTTTCACAGCCAGCAGAGGTCAAAATAAGCAGTAATGCAAACTCAGTCAGAGACATAGATTTTCACTTGCAACTTATTTTAACATGTTTAACAGTGCATGAAATGTTGTCTAAAACAAAAAGAATGATGCATTTTAGTGGCTGGATCTGGTTTTATCACATTCTGTATTGGACTCTGAAAATGAGCTTTTCTCAGCCAGCAGAGGTCAAAATAAGCAGTAATTCAAACTCAGTCAGAGACAGATTTTCACTTGCAACTTGCTTTAACATGTTTAACAGTGCATGGAATGTTGTCTAAAACAAAAAGAATGATGCATTTTAGTGGCTGGATCTGGTTTTATCACATTCTGTAATGGACGTTGAAAATGAGCTTTTCTCAGCCAGCAGAGGTCAAAATAAGCAGTAATTCAAACTCAGTCAGAGACATAGATTTTCACTTGCAACTTGCTTTAACATGTTTAACAGTGCATGGAATGTTGTCTAAAACAAAAAGAATGATGCATTTTAGTGGCTGGATCTGGTTTTATCACATTCTGTATTGGACGTTGAAAATGAGCTTTTCTCAGCCAGCAGAGGTCAAAATAAGCAGTAATGCAAACTCAGTCAGAGACATAGATTTTCACTTGCAACTTTCTTAAATATATTTAACAGTGCATGAAATGTTGTCTAAAACAAAAAGAAAATGCTTTTTAGTGGCTGGATCTGTTTTTATCACTTTCTAAATTGAACGTTGAAAATAAGCTCTTCACAGCCAGCAGAGGTCAAAATAAGCAGTAATGCAAACTCAGTCAGAGACTTAGATTTTAACTTGCAACTTGCTTTAACATGTTTAACAGTGCATGAAATGTTGTCTAAAACAAAAAAGAATGATGCATTTTAGTGACTGGATCTGGTTTTATCACATTCTGTATTGGACGTTGAAAATGAGCTTTTCTCAGCCAGCAGAGGTCAAAATAAGCAGTAATGCAAACTCAGTCAGAGACATAGATTTTCACTTGCAACTTTCTTAAACATATTTAATAGTGCATGAAATGTTGTCTAAAACAAAAAGAAAATGCTTTTTAGTGGCTGGATCTGTTTTTATCACTTTCTGAATTGAACGTTGGAAATGAGCTTTTCTCAGCCAGCAGAGGTCAAAATAAGCAGTAATGCAAACTCAGTCAGAGACATAGATTTTCACTTGTAACTTGCTTAAACATATTAAACAGTGCATGAAATGTTGTCTAAAACAAAAAGAATGATAAATTTTAGTGGCTGGATCTGGTTTTATCACATTCTGAATTGAACGTTGAAAATGAGCTTTTCACAGCCAGCAGAGGTCAAAATAAGCAGTAATGCAAACTCAGTCAGAGACATAGATTTTCACTTGCAACTTGCTTTAACATGTTTAACAGTGCATGAAATGTTGTCTAAAACAATAAGAATGATGCATTTTAGTGGCTGGATCTGGTTTTATCACATTCTGTATTGGACATTGAAAATGAGCTTTTCTCAGCCAGCAAAGGTCAAAATAAGCAGTAATGCAAACTCAGTCAGAGACATAGATTTTCACTTGCAACTTTCTTAAACATATTTAACAGTGCATGAAATGTTGTCTAAAACAAAAAGAAAATGCTTTTTAGTGGCTGGATCTGTTTTTATCATGTTCTGAATTGAACGTTGAAAATGAGCTTTTCTCAGCCAGCAGAGGTCAAAATAAGCAGTAATGCAAACTCAGTCAGAGACATAGATTTTCACTTGCAACTTGCTTTAACATGTTTAACAGTGCATGAAATGTTGTCTAAAACAAAAAGATTGATGCATTTTAGTGGCTGGATCTGGTTTTATCACATTCTGTATTAAACGTTGAAAATGAGCGTTTCTCAGCCAGCAGAGTTCAAAATAAGCAGTAATGCAAACTCAGTCAGAGACATAGATTTTCACTTGCAACTTTCTTAAATATATTTAACAGTGCATGAAATGTTGTCTAAAACAAAAAGAAAATGCTTTTTAGTGGCTGGATCTGTTTTTATCACTTTCTAAATTGAACGTTGAAAATAAGCTCTTCACAGCCAGCAGAGGTCAAAATAAGCAGTAATGCAAACTCAGTCAGAGACTTAGATTTTAACTTGCAACTTGCTTTAACATGTTTAACAGTGCATGAAATGTTGTCTAAAACAAAAAAGAATGATAAATTTTAGTGGCTGGATCTGGTTTTATCACATTCTGAATTGAACGTTGAAAATGAGCTTTTCACAGCCAGCAGAGGTCAAAATAAGCAGTAATGCAAACTCAGTCAGAGACATAGATTTTCACTTGCAACTTGCTTTAACATGTTTAACAGTGCATGAAATGTTGTCTAAAACAATAAGAATGATGCATTTTAGTGGCTGGATCTGGTTTTATCACATTCTGTATTGGACATTGAAAATGAGCTTTTCTCAGCCAGCAGAGGTCAAAATAAGCAGTAATGCAAACTCAGTCAGAGACATAGATTTTCACTTGCAACTTTCTTAAACATATTTAACAGTGCATGAAATGTTGTCTAAAACAAAAAGAAAATGCTTTTTAGTGGCTGGATCTGTTTTTATCACGTTCTGAATTGAACGTTGAAAATGAGCTTTTCTCAGCCAGCAGAGGTCAAAATAAGCAGTAATGCAAACTCAGTCAGAGACATAGATTTTCACTTGCAACTTGCTTTAACATGTTTAACAGTGCATGAAATGTTGTCTAAAACAAAAAGATTGATGCATTTTAGTGGCTGGATCTGGTTTTATCACATTCTGAATTAAACGTTGAAAATGAGCGTTTCTCAGCCAGCAGAGTTCAAAATAAGCAGTAATGCAAACTCAGTCAGAGACATAGATTTTCACTTGCAACTTTCTTAAATATATTTAACAGTGCATGAAATGTTGTCTAAAACAAAAAGAAAATGCTTTTTAGTGGCTGGATCTGTTTTTATCACGTTCTGTATTGGACGTTGAAAATGAGCTTTTCTCAGCCAGCAGAGGTCAAAATAAGCAGTAATTCAAACTCAGTCAGAGACTTAGATTTTAACTTGCAACTTGCTTTAACATGTTTAACAGTGCATGAAATGTTGTCTAAAACAAAAAGAAAATGCTTTTTAGTGGCTGGATCTGTTTTTATCACTTTCTGAATTGAACGTTGAAAATGAGCTTTTCTCAGCCAGCAGAGGTCAAAATAAGCAGTAATGCAAAGTCAGTCAGAGACATAGATTTTCACATGCAACTTGCTTTAACATGTTTAACAGTGCATGAAATGCTGTCTAAAACAAAAAGAATGATGCATTTTAGTGGCTGGATCTGGTTTTATCACATTCTGAATTGAACGTTGAAAATGAGCTTTTATCAGCCAGCAGAGGTCAAAATAAGCAGTAATGCAAACTCAGTCAGAGACATAGATTTTCACTTGCAACTTGCTTTAACATGTTTAACAGTGCATGAAATGTTGTCTAAAACAAAAAGAATGATGCATTTTAGTGGCTGGATCTGGTTTTATCACATTCTGAATTGAACGTTGAAAATGAGCTTTTCACAGCCAGCAGAGGTCAAAATAAGCAGTAATGCAAACTCAGTCAGAGACATAGATTTTCACTTGCAACTTGCTTTAACATGTTTAACCGTGCATGAAATGGTGTCTAAAACAAAAAGAATGATGCATTTTAGTAGTTGGATCTGGTTTTATCACATTCTGTATTGAATGTTGAAAATTAGCTTTTCAAAATAAGAGGTCATGCATGTTTAACCGTGCATGAAATGTTGTCTAAAACAAAAAGAAAATGCTTTTTAGTGGCTGGATCTGTTTTTATCACTTTCTGAATTGAACGTTGAAAATGAGATTTTCTTAGCCAGCAGAGGTCAAAATAAGCAGTAATGCAAACTCAGTCAGAGACATAGATTTTCATGTGCAACTTGCTTTAACATGTTTAGTGCATGAAATGCTGTCTAAAACAAAAAGAATGATGCATTTTAGTGGCTGGATCTGGTTTAATCACATTCTGAATTGAACGTTGAAAATGAGCTTTTCAGAGCCAGCTGAGGTCAAAATAAGCAGTAATGCAAACTCAGTCAGAGATATAGATTTTCACTTGTAACTTGCTTTAACATGTTTAACGGTGCATGAAATGTTATCTAAAACAAAAAAGAATGATGCATTTTAGTGGCTGGATCTGGTTTTATCACATTCTGTATTGGACGCTGAAAATGAGCTTTTCTCAGCCAGCAGAGGTCAAAATAAGCAGTAATGCAAACTCAGTCAGAGACATAGATTTTCACTTGCAACTTTCTTAAACATATTTAACAGTGCATGAAATGTTGTCTAAAACAAAAAGAAAATGCTTTTTAGTGGCTGGATCTGTTTTTATAATTTTCTGAAATAAACGTTGAAAATGAGCTTTTCTTAGCCAGCAGAGGTCAAAATAAGCAGTAATGCAAACTCAGTCAGAGACATAGAATTTCACTTGCAACTTGAATTAACATGTTTAACAGTGCATGAAATGTTGTCTAAAACAAAAAGAAAATGCTTTTTAGTGGCTGGATCTGTTTTTATCACTTTCTGAATTGAACGTTGAAAATGAGCTTTTCACAGCCAGCAGAGGTCAAAATAAGCAGTAATGCAAACTCAGTCAGAGACATAGATTTTCACTTGCAACTTGCTTTAACGTGTTTAACAGTACATGAAATGGTGTCTAAAACAAAAAGAATGATGCATTTTAGTGGCTGGATCTGGTTTTATCACATTCTGTATTGGACGTTGAAAATGAGATTTTCTCAGCCAGCAGAGGTCAAAATAAGCAGTAAAGCAAACTCAGTCAGAGACATAGATTTTCACTTGCAACTTGCTTAAACATATTTAACAGTGCATGAAATGTTGTCT
Source organism: Danio rerio (assembly GCF_052040795.2). Taxonomy (NCBI): domain Eukaryota; kingdom Metazoa; phylum Chordata; class Actinopteri; order Cypriniformes; family Danionidae; genus Danio; species Danio rerio. The sequence goes on from NC_141033.1 coordinate 17,220,877, forward strand.
AAAACAAAAAGAATGATGCATTTTAGTGGCTGGATCCGGTTTTATCACATTCTGAATTGAACGTTGAAAATGAGCTTTTCTTAGCCAGCAGAGGTCAAAATAAGCAGTAATGCAAACTCAGTCAGAGACATAGATTTTCACTTGCAATTTGATTTAACATGTTTAACAGTGCATGAAATGTTGTCTAAAACAAAAAGAATGATGCATTTAAGTGGCTGGATCTGCTTTTGTCACATTCTGAATTGAATGTTGAAAATGAGCTTTTCACATCCAGCAGAGGTCAAAATAAGCAGTAATGCAAACTCAGTCAGAGACATAGATTTTCACTTGCAACTTGCTTTAACATGTTTAACAGTGCATGAAATGGTGTCTAAAACAAAAAGAATGATGCATTTTAGTAGCTGGATCTGGTTTTATCACATTCTGTATTGGCATTGAAAATGAGCTTTTCTCAGCCAGCAGAGGTCAAAATAAGCAGTAATGCAAACTCAGTCAGAGACATAGATTTTCACTTGCAACTTGCTTTAACATGTTTAACAGTGCATGAAATGTTGTCTAAAACAAAAAGAATGATGCATTTTAGTGGCTGGATCTGGTTTTATCACATTCTGTATTGGACGTTGAAAATGAGCTTTTCTCAGCCAGCAGAGGTCAAAATAAGCAGTAATTCAAACTCAGTCAGAGACAAAGATTTTCACTTGCAACTTGCTTAAACATATTTAACAAAGCATGAGATGTTGTCTAAAACAAAAAGAAAATGCTTTTTAGTGGCTGGATCTGTTTTTATCACTTTCTGAATTGAACGTTGAAAATGAGCTTTTCACAGCCAGCAGAGGTCAAAATAAGCAGTAATGCAAACTCAGTCAGAGACATAGATTTTCACTTGCAACTTGCTTAAACATATTTAACAGTGCATGAAATGTTGTCTAAAACAAAAAGAAAATACTTTTTAGTGGCTGGATCTGTTTTTATCACTTTCTGAATTGAACGTTGAAAATGAGCTTTTCACAGCCAGCAGAGGTCAAAATAAGCAGTAATGCAAACTCAGTCAGAGACATAGATTTTCACTTGCAACTTATTTTAACATGTTTAACAGTGCATGAAATGTTGTCTAAAACAAAAAGAATGATGCTTTTTAGTGGCTGGATCTGGTTTTATCACATTCTGTATTGGACGTTGAAAATGAGCTTTTCTCAGCCAGCAGAGGTCAAAATAAGCAGTAATTCAAACTCAGTCAGAGACATAGATTTTCACTTGCAACTTGCTTTAACATGTTTAACAGTGCATGAAATGTTGTCTAAAACAAAAAGAATGATGCATTTTAGTGGCTGGATCTGGTTTTATCACATTCTGTATTGGACATTGAAAATGAGCTTTTCTCAGCCAGCAGAGGTCAAAATAAGCAGTGATGCAAACTCAGTCAGAGACATAGATTTTCACATGCAACTTGCTTTAACATGTTTAGTGCATGAAATGCTGTCTAAAACAAAAAGAATGATGCATTTTAGTGGCTGGATCTGGTTTAATCACATTCTGAATTGAACGTTAAAAATGAGCTTTTCACAGCCAGCTGAGGTCAAATTAAGCAGTAATGCAAACTCAGTCAGAGACATAGATTTTCACTTGCAACTTGCTTTAACATGTTTAACAGTGCATGAAATGGTGTCTAAAACAAAAAGAATGATGCATTTTAGTAGCTGGATCTGGTTTTATCACATTCTGTATTGGCATTGAAAATGAGCTTTTTTCAGCCAGCAGAGGTCAAAATAAGCAGTAATGCAAACTCAGTTAGAGACATAGATTTTCACTTGCAACTTGCTTTAACATGTTTAACAGTGCATGAAATGTTGTCTAAAACAATAAGAATGATGCATTTTAGTGGCTGGATCTGGTTTTATCACATTCTGTATTGGACGTTGAAAATGAGCTTTTCTCAGCCAGCAGAGGTCAAAATAAGCAGTATTTCAAACTCAGTCAGAGACATAGATTTTCACTTGCAACTTGCTTAAACATATTTAACAGTGCATGATATGTTGTCTAAAACAAAAAGAAAATGCTTTTTAGTGGCTGGATCTGTTTTTATCACTTTCTGAATTGAACGTTGAAAATGAGCTTTTCACAGCCAGCAGAGGTCAAAATAAGCAGTAATGCAAACTCAGTCAGAGACATAGATTTTTACTTGCAACTTGCTTAAACTTATTTAACAGTGCATGAAATGTTGTCTAAAACAAAAAGAAAATGCTTTTTAGTGGCTGGATCTGTTTTTATCACTTTCTGAATTGAACGTTGAAAATGAGCTTTTCACAGCCAGCAGAGGTCAAAATAAGCAGTAATGCAAACTCAGTCAGAGACATAGATTTTCACTTGCAACTTATTTTAACATGTTTAACAGTGCATGAAATGTTGTCTAAAACAAAAAGAATGATGCATTTTAGTGGCTGGATCTGGTTTTATCACATTCTGTATTGGACGTTGAAAATGAGCTTTTCTCAGCCAGCAGAGGTCAAAATAAGCAGTAATTCAAACTCAGTCAGAGACATAGATTTTCACTTGCAACTTGCTTTAACATGTTTAACAGTGCATGAAATGTTGTCTAAAACAAAAAGAATGATGCATTTTAGTGGCTGGATCTGGTTTTATCACATTCTGTATTGGACGTTGAAAATGAGCTTTTCTCAGCCAGCAGAGGTCAAATTAAGCAGTAATGCAAACTCAGTCAGAGACATAGATTTTCACTTGCAACTTGCTTAAACATATTTAAAAGTGCATGAAATGTTGTCTAAAACAAAAAAAAAATGCTTTTTAGTGGCTGGATCTGTTTTTACCACTTTTTGAATTGAACGTTGAAAATGAGCTTTTCTCAGCCAGCAGAGGTCAAAATAAGCAGTAATGCAAACTCAGTCAGAGACATAGATTTTTACTTGCAACTTGCTTAAACATATTTAACAGTGCATGAAATGTTGTCTAAAACAAAAAGAAAATGCTTTTTAGTGGCTGGATCTGTTTTTATCACTTTCTAAATTGAACGTTGAAAATGAGCTCTTCACAGCCAGCAGAGGTCAAAATAAGCAGTGATGCAAACTCAGTCAGAGACTTAGATTTTAACTTGCAACTTGCTTTAACATGTTTAACAGTGCATGAAATGTTGTCTAAAACAAAAAATAATGATGCATTTTAGTGGCTGGATCTGGTTTTATCACATTCTGTATTAGACGTTGAAAATGAGCTTTTCTCAGCCATCAGAGGTCAAAATAAGCAGTAATGCAAACTCAGTCAGAGACATAGATTTTCACTTGCAACTTGCTTTAACATGTTTAACAGTGCATGAAATGTTTTCTAAAACAAAAAGAATGATGCATTTTAGTGGCTGGAACTGGTTTTATCACATTCTGAATTGAACGTTGAAAATGAGCTTTTCACAGCCAGCAGAGGTCAAAATAATCATTAATGCAAACTCAGTCAGAGACATAGATTTTCACTTGCAACTTGCTTTAACATGTTTAACAGTGCATGAAATGTTGTCTAAAACAAAAAGAAGGATGCATTTTAGTGGCTGGATCTGGTTTTATCACATTCTGAATTTAACGTTGAAAATGAGCTTTTCACAGCCAGCAGAGGTCAAAATAAGCAGTAATGCAAACTCAGTCAGAGACATAGATTTTCAATTGCAACTTGCTTTAACATGTTTAACAGTGCATGAAATGTTGTCTAAAACAAAAAGAATGATGCATTTTAGTGGCTGGATCTGGTTTTATCACATTCTGAATTGAACGTTGAAAATGAGCTTTTCTCAGCCAGCAGAGGTCAAAATAAGCAGTAATGCAAACTCAGTCAGAGACATAGATTTTCACTTGCAACTTGCTTTAACATGTTTAACAGTGCATGAAATGTTGTCTAAAACAAAAAGAATGATGCATTTTAGTGGCTGGATCTGGTTTTATCACATTCTGAATTGAACGTTGAAAATGAGCTTTTCACAGCCAGCAGAGGTCAAAATAAGCAGTAATGCAAACTCAGTCAGAGACATAGATTTTCACTTGCAACTTGCTTTAACATGTTTAACCGTGCATGAAATGGTGTCTAAAACAAAAAGAATGATGCATTTTAGTAGTTGGATCTGGTTTTATCACATTCTGTATTGAACGTTGAAAATTAGCTTTTCAAAATAAGAGGTCATGCATGTTTAACCGTGCATGAAATGTTGTCTAAAACAAAAAGAAAATGCTTTTTAGTGGCTGGATCTGTTTTTATCACTTTCTGAATTGAACGTTGAAAATGAGATTTTCTTAGCCAGCAGAGGTCAAAATAAGCAGTGATGCAAACTCAGTCAGAGACATACAGTAGATTTTCACGTACAACTTGCTTTAACATGTTTAGTGCATGAAATGCTGTCTAAAACAAAAAGAATGATGCATTTTAGTGGCTGGATCTGGTTTAATCACATTCTGAATTGAACGTTGAAAATGAGCTTTTCACAGCCAGCTGAGGTCAAAATAAGCAGTAATGCAAACTCAGTCAGAGACATAGATTTTCACTTGTAACTTGCTTTAACATGTTTAACAGTGCATGAAATGTTATCTAAAACAAAAAAGAATGATGCATTTTAGTGGCTGGATCTGGTTTTATCACATTCTGTATTGGACGCTGAAAATGAGCTTTTCTCAGCCAGCAGAGGTCAAAATAAGCAGTAATGCAAACTCAGTCAGAGACATAGATTTTCACTTGCAACTTTCTTAAACATATTTAACAGTGCATGAAATGTTGTCTAAAACAAAAAGAAAATGCTTTTTAGTGGCTGGATCTGTTTTTATCACTTTCTGAATTGAACGTTGAAAATGAGCTTTTCACAGCCAGCAGAAGTCAAAATAAGCAGTAATGCAAACTCAGTCAGAGACATAGATTTTCACTTGCAACTTGCTTTAACGTGTTTAACAGTACATGAAAATGTGTCTAAAACAAAAAGAATGATGCGTTTTAGTGGCTGGATCTGGTTTTATCACATTCTGTATTGGACGTTGAAAATGAGCTTTTCTCAGCCAGCAGAGGTCAAAATAAGCAGTAAAGCAAACTCAGTCAGAGACATAGATTTTCACTTTCAACTTGCTTAAACATATTTAACAGTGCATGAAATGTTGTCTAAAACAAAAAGAATGATGCATCTTAGTGGCTGGATCCGGTTTTATCACATTCTGAATTGAACGTTGAAAATGAGCTTTTCTTAGCCAGCAGAGGTCAAAATAAGCAGTAATGCAAACTCAGTCAGAGACATAGATTTTCACTTGCAACTTGATTTAACATGTTTAACAGTGCATGAAATGTTGTCTAAAACAAAAAGAATGATGCATTTAAGTGGCTGGATCTGCTTTTGTCACATTCTGAATTGAACGTTGAAAATGAGCTTTTCACATCCAGCAGAGGTCAAAATAAGCAGTAATGCAAACTCAGTCAGAGACATAGATTTTCACTTGCAACTTGCTTTAACATGTTTAACAGTGCATGAAATGTTGTCTAAAACAAAAAGAATCATGCATTTTAGTGGCTGGATCTGGTTTTATCACATTCTGTATTGGACGTTGAAAATGAGCTTTTCTCAGCCAGCAGAGGTCAAAATAAGCAGTAATTCAAACTCAGTTAGAGACATAGATTTTCACTTGCAACTTGCTTAAACATATTTAACAGTGCATGAAATGTTGTCTAAAACAAAAAGAAAATGCTTTTTAGTGGCTGGATCTGTTTTTATCACTTTCTGAATTGAACGTTGAAAATGAGCTTTTCACAGCCAGCAGAGGTCAAAATAAGCAGTAATGTAAACTCAGTCAGAGACATAGATTTTCACTTGCAACTTGCTTAAACATATTTAACAGTGCATGAAATGTTGTCTAAAACAAAAAGAAAATGCTTTTTAGTGGCTGGATCTGTTTTTATCACTTTCTGAATTGAACGTTGAAAATGAGCTTTTCACAGCCAGCAGAGGTCAAAATAAGCAGTAATGCAAACTCAGTCAGAGACATAGATTTTCACTTGCAACTTGCTTAAACATATTTAACAGTGCATGAAATGTTGTCTAAAACAAAAAGAAAATGCTTTTTAGTGGCTGGATCTGTTTTTATCACTTTCTGAATTGAACGTTGAAAATGAGCTTTTCACAGCCAGCAGAGGTCAAAATAAGCAGTAATGCAAACTCAGTCAGAGACATAGATTTTCACTTGCAACTTATTTTAACATGTTTAACAGTGCATGAAATGTTGTCTAAAACAAAAAGAATGATGCATTTTAGTGGCTGGATCTGGTTTTATCACATTCTGTATTGGACTCTGAAAATGAGCTTTTCTCAGCCAGCAGAGGTCAAAATAAGCAGTAATTCAAACTCAGTCAGAGACAGATTTTCACTTGCAACTTGCTTTAACATGTTTAACAGTGCATGGAATGTTGTCTAAAACAAAAAGAATGATGCATTTTAGTGGCTGGATCTGGTTTTATCACATTCTGTATTGGACGTTGAAAATGAGCTTTTCTCAGCCAGCAGAGGTCAAAATAAGCAGTAATTCAAACTCAGTCAGAGACATAGATTTTCACTTGCAACTTGCTTTAACATGTTTAACAGTGCATGGAATGTTGTCTAAAACAAAAAGAATGATGCATTTTAGTGGCTGGATCTGGTTTTATCACATTCTGTATTGGACGTTGAAAATGAGCTTTTCTCAGCCAGCAGAGGTCAAAATAAGCAGTAATGCAAACTCAGTCAGAGACATAGATTTTCACTTGCAACTTTCTTAAATATATTTAACAGTGCATGAAATGTTGTCTAAAACAAAAAGAAAATGCTTTTTAGTGGCTGGATCTGTTTTTATCACTTTCTAAATTGAACGTTGAAAATAAGCTCTTCACAGCCAGCAGAGGTCAAAATAAGCAGTAATGCAAACTCAGTCAGAGACTTAGATTTTAACTTGCAACTTGCTTTAACATGTTTAACAGTGCATGAAATGTTGTCTAAAACAAAAAAGAATGATGCATTTTAGTGACTGGATCTGGTTTTATCACATTCTGTATTGGACGTTGAAAATGAGCTTTTCTCAGCCAGCAGAGGTCAAAATAAGCAGTAATGCAAACTCAGTCAGAGACATAGATTTTCACTTGCAACTTTCTTAAACATATTTAATAGTGCATGAAATGTTGTCTAAAACAAAAAGAAAATGCTTTTTAGTGGCTGGATCTGTTTTTATCACTTTCTGAATTGAACGTTGGAAATGAGCTTTTCTCAGCCAGCAGAGGTCAAAATAAGCAGTAATGCAAACTCAGTCAGAGACATAGATTTTCACTTGTAACTTGCTTAAACATATTAAACAGTGCATGAAATGTTGTCTAAAACAAAAAGAATGATAAATTTTAGTGGCTGGATCTGGTTTTATCACATTCTGAATTGAACGTTGAAAATGAGCTTTTCACAGCCAGCAGAGGTCAAAATAAGCAGTAATGCAAACTCAGTCAGAGACATAGATTTTCACTTGCAACTTGCTTTAACATGTTTAACAGTGCATGAAATGTTGTCTAAAACAATAAGAATGATGCATTTTAGTGGCTGGATCTGGTTTTATCACATTCTGTATTGGACATTGAAAATGAGCTTTTCTCAGCCAGCAAAGGTCAAAATAAGCAGTAATGCAAACTCAGTCAGAGACATAGATTTTCACTTGCAACTTTCTTAAACATATTTAACAGTGCATGAAATGTTGTCTAAAACAAAAAGAAAATGCTTTTTAGTGGCTGGATCTGTTTTTATCATGTTCTGAATTGAACGTTGAAAATGAGCTTTTCTCAGCCAGCAGAGGTCAAAATAAGCAGTAATGCAAACTCAGTCAGAGACATAGATTTTCACTTGCAACTTGCTTTAACATGTTTAACAGTGCATGAAATGTTGTCTAAAACAAAAAGATTGATGCATTTTAGTGGCTGGATCTGGTTTTATCACATTCTGTATTAAACGTTGAAAATGAGCGTTTCTCAGCCAGCAGAGTTCAAAATAAGCAGTAATGCAAACTCAGTCAGAGACATAGATTTTCACTTGCAACTTTCTTAAATATATTTAACAGTGCATGAAATGTTGTCTAAAACAAAAAGAAAATGCTTTTTAGTGGCTGGATCTGTTTTTATCACTTTCTAAATTGAACGTTGAAAATAAGCTCTTCACAGCCAGCAGAGGTCAAAATAAGCAGTAATGCAAACTCAGTCAGAGACTTAGATTTTAACTTGCAACTTGCTTTAACATGTTTAACAGTGCATGAAATGTTGTCTAAAACAAAAAAGAATGATAAATTTTAGTGGCTGGATCTGGTTTTATCACATTCTGAATTGAACGTTGAAAATGAGCTTTTCACAGCCAGCAGAGGTCAAAATAAGCAGTAATGCAAACTCAGTCAGAGACATAGATTTTCACTTGCAACTTGCTTTAACATGTTTAACAGTGCATGAAATGTTGTCTAAAACAATAAGAATGATGCATTTTAGTGGCTGGATCTGGTTTTATCACATTCTGTATTGGACATTGAAAATGAGCTTTTCTCAGCCAGCAGAGGTCAAAATAAGCAGTAATGCAAACTCAGTCAGAGACATAGATTTTCACTTGCAACTTTCTTAAACATATTTAACAGTGCATGAAATGTTGTCTAAAACAAAAAGAAAATGCTTTTTAGTGGCTGGATCTGTTTTTATCACGTTCTGAATTGAACGTTGAAAATGAGCTTTTCTCAGCCAGCAGAGGTCAAAATAAGCAGTAATGCAAACTCAGTCAGAGACATAGATTTTCACTTGCAACTTGCTTTAACATGTTTAACAGTGCATGAAATGTTGTCTAAAACAAAAAGATTGATGCATTTTAGTGGCTGGATCTGGTTTTATCACATTCTGAATTAAACGTTGAAAATGAGCGTTTCTCAGCCAGCAGAGTTCAAAATAAGCAGTAATGCAAACTCAGTCAGAGACATAGATTTTCACTTGCAACTTTCTTAAATATATTTAACAGTGCATGAAATGTTGTCTAAAACAAAAAGAAAATGCTTTTTAGTGGCTGGATCTGTTTTTATCACGTTCTGTATTGGACGTTGAAAATGAGCTTTTCTCAGCCAGCAGAGGTCAAAATAAGCAGTAATTCAAACTCAGTCAGAGACTTAGATTTTAACTTGCAACTTGCTTTAACATGTTTAACAGTGCATGAAATGTTGTCTAAAACAAAAAGAAAATGCTTTTTAGTGGCTGGATCTGTTTTTATCACTTTCTGAATTGAACGTTGAAAATGAGCTTTTCTCAGCCAGCAGAGGTCAAAATAAGCAGTAATGCAAAGTCAGTCAGAGACATAGATTTTCACATGCAACTTGCTTTAACATGTTTAACAGTGCATGAAATGCTGTCTAAAACAAAAAGAATGATGCATTTTAGTGGCTGGATCTGGTTTTATCACATTCTGAATTGAACGTTGAAAATGAGCTTTTATCAGCCAGCAGAGGTCAAAATAAGCAGTAATGCAAACTCAGTCAGAGACATAGATTTTCACTTGCAACTTGCTTTAACATGTTTAACAGTGCATGAAATGTTGTCTAAAACAAAAAGAATGATGCATTTTAGTGGCTGGATCTGGTTTTATCACATTCTGAATTGAACGTTGAAAATGAGCTTTTCACAGCCAGCAGAGGTCAAAATAAGCAGTAATGCAAACTCAGTCAGAGACATAGATTTTCACTTGCAACTTGCTTTAACATGTTTAACCGTGCATGAAATGGTGTCTAAAACAAAAAGAATGATGCATTTTAGTAGTTGGATCTGGTTTTATCACATTCTGTATTGAATGTTGAAAATTAGCTTTTCAAAATAAGAGGTCATGCATGTTTAACCGTGCATGAAATGTTGTCTAAAACAAAAAGAAAATGCTTTTTAGTGGCTGGATCTGTTTTTATCACTTTCTGAATTGAACGTTGAAAATGAGATTTTCTTAGCCAGCAGAGGTCAAAATAAGCAGTAATGCAAACTCAGTCAGAGACATAGATTTTCATGTGCAACTTGCTTTAACATGTTTAGTGCATGAAATGCTGTCTAAAACAAAAAGAATGATGCATTTTAGTGGCTGGATCTGGTTTAATCACATTCTGAATTGAACGTTGAAAATGAGCTTTTCAGAGCCAGCTGAGGTCAAAATAAGCAGTAATGCAAACTCAGTCAGAGATATAGATTTTCACTTGTAACTTGCTTTAACATGTTTAACGGTGCATGAAATGTTATCTAAAACAAAAAAGAATGATGCATTTTAGTGGCTGGATCTGGTTTTATCACATTCTGTATTGGACGCTGAAAATGAGCTTTTCTCAGCCAGCAGAGGTCAAAATAAGCAGTAATGCAAACTCAGTCAGAGACATAGATTTTCACTTGCAACTTTCTTAAACATATTTAACAGTGCATGAAATGTTGTCTAAAACAAAAAGAAAATGCTTTTTAGTGGCTGGATCTGTTTTTATAATTTTCTGAAATAAACGTTGAAAATGAGCTTTTCTTAGCCAGCAGAGGTCAAAATAAGCAGTAATGCAAACTCAGTCAGAGACATAGAATTTCACTTGCAACTTGAATTAACATGTTTAACAGTGCATGAAATGTTGTCTAAAACAAAAAGAAAATGCTTTTTAGTGGCTGGATCTGTTTTTATCACTTTCTGAATTGAACGTTGAAAATGAGCTTTTCACAGCCAGCAGAGGTCAAAATAAGCAGTAATGCAAACTCAGTCAGAGACATAGATTTTCACTTGCAACTTGCTTTAACGTGTTTAACAGTACATGAAATGGTGTCTAAAACAAAAAGAATGATGCATTTTAGTGGCTGGATCTGGTTTTATCACATTCTGTATTGGACGTTGAAAATGAGATTTTCTCAGCCAGCAGAGGTCAAAATAAGCAGTAAAGCAAACTCAGTCAGAGACATAGATTTTCACTTGCAACTTGCTTAAACATATTTAACAGTGCATGAAATGTTGTCTAAAACAAAAAGAATGATGCATTTTAGTGGCTGGATCCGGTTTTATCACATTCTGAATTGAACGTTGAAAATGAGCTTTTCTTAGCCAGCAGAGGTCAAAATAAGCAGTAATGCAAACTCAGTCAGAGACATAGATTTTCACTTGCAATTTGATTTAACATGTTTAACAGTGCATGAAATGTTGTCTAAAACAAAAAGAATGATGCATTTAAGTGGCTGGATCTGCTTTTGTCACATTCTGAATTGAATGTTGAAAATGAGCTTTTCACATCCAGCAGAGGTCAAAATAAGCAGTAATGCAAACTCAGTCAGAGACATAGATTTTCACTTGCAACTTGCTTTAACATGTTTAACAGTGCATGAAATGGTGTCTAAAACAAAAAGAATGATGCATTTTAGTAGCTGGATCTGGTTTTATCACATTCTGTATTGGCATTGAAAATGAGCTTTTCTCAGCCAGCAGAGGTCAAAATAAGCAGTAATGCAAACTCAGTCAGAGACATAGATTTTCACTTGCAACTTGCTTTAACATGTTTAACAGTGCATGAAATGTTGTCTAAATTAAAAAGAATGATGCATTTTAGTGGCTGGATCTGGTTTTATCACATTCTGTATTGGACGTTGAAAATGAGCTTTTCTCAGCCAGCAGAGGTCAAAATAAGCAGTAATTCAAACTCAGTCAGAGACAAAGATTTTCACTTGCAACTTGCTTAAACATATTTAACAAAGCATGAGATGTTGTCTAAAACAAAAAGAAAATGCTTTTTAGTGGCTGGATCTGTTTTTATCACTTTCTGAATTGAACGTTGAAAATGAGCTTTTCACAGCCAGCAGAGGTCAAAATAAGCAGTAATGCAAACTCAGTCAGAGACATAGATTTTCACTTGCAACTTGCTTAAACATATTTAACAGTGCATGAAATGTTGTCTAAAACAAAAAGAAAATACTTTTTAGTGGCTGGATCTGTTTTTATCACTTTCTGAATTGAACGTTGAAAATGAGCTTTTCACAGCCAGCAGAGGTCAAAATAAGCAGTAATGCAAACTCAGTCAGAGACATAGATTTTCACTTGCAACTTATTTTAACATGTTTAACAGTGCATGAAATGTTGTCTAAAACAAAAAGAATGATGCTTTTTAGTGGCTGGATCTGGTTTTATCACATTCTGTATTGGACGTTGAAAATGAGCTTTTCTCAGCCAGCAGAGGTCAAAATAAGCAGTAATTCAAACTCAGTCAGAGACATAGATTTTCACTTGCAACTTGCTTTAACATGTTTAACAGTGCATGAAATGTTGTCTAAAACAAAAAGAATGATGCATTTTAGTGGCTGGATCTGGTTTTATCACATTCTGTATTGGACATTGAAAATGAGCTTTTCTCAGCCAGCAGAGGTCAAAATAAGCAGTGATGCAAACTCAGTCAGAGACATAGATTTTCACATGCAACTTGCTTTAACATGTTTAGTGCATGAAATGCTGTCTAAAACAAAAAGAATGATGCATTTTAGTGGCTGGATCTGGTTTAATCACATTCTGAATTGAACGTTAAAAATGAGCTTTTCACAGCCAGCTGAGGTCAAATTAAGCAGTAATGCAAACTCAGTCAGAGACATAGATTTTCACTTGCAACTTGCTTTAACATGTTTAACAGTGCATGAAATGGTGTCTAAAACAAAAAGAATGATGCATTTTAGTAGCTGGATCTGGTTTTATCACATTCTGTATTGGCATTGAAAATGAGCTTTTTTCAGCCAGCAGAGGTCAAAATAAGCAGTAATGCAAACTCAGTTAGAGACATAGATTTTCACTTGCAACTTGCTTTAACATGTTTAACAGTGCATGAAATGTTGTCTAAAACAAAAAGAATGATGCATTTTAGTGGCTGGATCTGGTTTTATCACATTCTGTATTGGACGTTGAAAATGAGCTTTTCTCAGCCAGCAGAGGTCAAAATAAGCAGTATTTCAAACTCAGTCAGAGACATAGATTTTCACTTGCAACTTGCTTAAACATATTTAACAGTGCATGATATGTTGTCTAAAACAAAAAGAAAATGCTTTTTAGTGGCTGGATCTGTTTTTATCACTTTCTGAATTGAACGTTGAAAATGAGCTTTTCACAGCCAGCAGAGGTCAAAATAAGCAGTAATGCAAACTCAGTCAGAGACATAGATTTTTACTTGCAACTTGCTTAAACTTATTTAACAGTGCATGAAATGTTGTCTAAAACAAAAAGAAAATGCTTTTTAGTGGCTGGATCTGTTTTTATCACTTTCTGAATTGAACGTTGAAAATGAGCTTTTCACAGCCAGCAGAGGTCAAAATAAGCAGTAATGCAAACTCAGTCAGAGACATAGATTTTCACTTGCAACTTATTTTAACATGTTTAACAGTGCATGAAATGTTGTCTAAAACAAAAAGAATGATGCATTTTAGTGGCTGGATCTGGTTTTATCACATTCTGTATTGGACGTTGAAAATGAGCTTTTCTCAGCCAGCAGAGGTCAAAATAAGCAGTAATTCAAACTCAGTCAGAGACATAGATTTTCACTTGCAACTTGCTTTAACATGTTTAACAGTGCATGAAATGTTGTCTAAAACAAAAAGAATGATGCATTTTAGTGGCTGGATCTGGTTTTATCACATTCTGTATTGGACATTGAAAATGAGCTTTTCTCAGCCAGCAGAGGTCAAAATAAGCAGTAATGCAAACTCAGTCAGAGACATAGATTTTCACTTGCAACTTTCTTAAACATATTTAACAGTGCATGAAATGTTGTCTAAAACAAAAAGAAAATGCTTTTTAGTGGCTGGATCTGTTTTTATCACGTTCTGAATTGAACGTTGAAAATGAGCTTTTCTCAGCCAGCAAAGGTCAAAATAAGCAGTAATGCAAACTCAGTCAGAGACATAGATTTTCACTTGCAACTTGCTTTAACATGTTTAACAGTGCATGAAATGTTGTCTAAAACAAAAAGAATGATGCATTTTAGTGGCTGGATCTGGTTTTATCACATTCTGAATTGAACGTTGAAAATGAGCTTTTCACAGCCAGCAGAGGTCAAAATAAGCAGTAATGCAAACTCAGTCAGAGACATAGATTTTCACTTGCAACTTGCTTTAACATGTTTAACCGTGCATGAAATGGTGTCTAAAACAAAAAGAATGATGCATTTTAGGAGTTGGATCTGGTTTTATTACATTCTGTATTGAATGTTGAAAATTAGCTTTTCAAAATAAGAGGTCATGCATGTTTAACCGTGTATGAAATGTTGTCTAAAACAAAAAGAAAATGCTTTTTAGTGGCTGGATCTGTTTTTATCACTTTCTGAATTGAACGTTGAAAATGAGATTTTCTTAGCCAGCAGAGGTCAAAATAAGCAGTGATGCAAACTCAGTCAGAGACATAGATTTTCACGTGCAACTTGCTTTAACATGTTTAGTGCATGAAATGCTGTCTAAAACAAAAAGAATGATGCATTTTAGTGGCTGGATCTGGTTTAATCACATTCTGAATTGAACGTTAAAAATGAGCTTTTCACAGCCAGCTGAGGTCAAAATAAGCAGTAATGCAAACTCAGTCAGAGACAAAGATTTTCACTTGCAACTTGCTTTAACATGTTTAACAGTGCATGAAATGTTGTCTAAAACAAAAAGAATGATGCATTTTAGTGGCTGGATCTGCTTTTGTCACATTCTGAATTGAATGTTGAAATTGAGCTTTTCACATCCAGCAGAGGTCAAAATAAGCAGTAATGCAAACTCAGTCAGAGACATAGATTTTCACTTGCAACTTGCTTTAACATGTTTAACAGTGCATGAAATGGTGTCTAAAACAAAAAGAATGATGCATTTTAGTAGCTGGATCTGGTTTTATCACATTCTGTATTGGCATTGAAAATGAGCTTTTCTCAGCCAGCAGAGGTCAAAATAAGCAGTAATGCAAACTCAGTTAGAGACATAGATTTTCACTTGCAACTTGCTTTAACATGTTTAACAGTGCATGAAATGTTGTCTAAAACAAAAAGAATGATGCATTTTAGTGGCTGGATCTGGTTTTATCACATTCTGTATTGGACGTTGAAAATGAGCTTTTCTCAGCCAGCAGAGGTCAAAATAAGCAGTAATTCAAACTCAGTCAGAGACATAGATTTTCACTTGCAACTTGCTTAAACATATTTAACAGTGCATGAAATGTTGTCTAAAACAAAAAAAAAATGCTTTTTAGTGGCTGGATCTGTTTTTATCACTTTCTGAATTGAACGTTGAAAATGAGCTTTTCACAGCCAGCAGAGGTCAAAATAAGCAGTAATGCAAACTCAGTCAGAGACATAGATTTTCACTTGCAACTTGCTTAAACTTATTTAACAGTGCATGAAATGTTGTCTAAAACAAAAAGAAAATGCTTTTTAGTGGCTGGATCTGTTTTTATCACTTTCTGAATTGAACGTTGAAAATGAGCTTTTCTCAGCCAGCAGAGGTCAAAATAAGCAGTAATGCAAACTCAGTCAGAGACATAGATTTTCATTTGCAACTTATTTTAACATGTTTAACAGTGCATGAAATGTTGTCTAAAACAAAAAGAATGATGCATTTTAGTGGCTGGATCTGGTTTTATCACATTCTGTATTGGACGTTGAAAATGAGCTTTTCTCAGCCAGCAGAGGTCAAAATAAGCAGTAATTCAAACTCAGTCAGAGACATAGATTTTCACTTGCAACTTGCTTTAACATGTTTAACAGTGCATGAAATGTTGTCTAAAACAAAAAGAATGATGCATTTTAGTGGCTGGATCTGGTTTTATCACATTCTGTATTGGACATTGAAAATGAGCTTTTCTCAGCCAGCAGAGGTCAAAATAAGCAGTAATGCAAACTCAGTCAGAGACATAGATTTTCACTTGCAACTTTCTTAAACATATTTAACAGTGCATGAAATGTTGTCTAAAACAAAAAGAAAATGCTTTTTAGTGGCTGGATCTGTTTTTATCACGTTCTGAATTGAACGTTGAAAATGAGCTTTTCTCAGCCAGCAGAGGTCAAAATAAGCAGTAATGCAAACTCAGTCAGAGACATAGATTTTCACTTGCAACTTGCTTTAACATGTTTAACAGTGCATGAAATGTTGTCTAAAACAAAAAGAATGATGCATTTTAGTGGCTGGATCTGGTTTTATCACATTCTGAATTGAACGTTGAAAATGAGCTTTTCTCAGCCAGCAGAGGTCAAAATAAGCAGTAATGCAAACTCAGTCAGAGACATAGATTTTCACTTGCAACTTGCTTTAACATGTTTAACAGTGCATGAAATGTTGTCTAAAACAAAAAGAATGATGCATTTTAGTGGCTGGATCTGGTTTTATCACATTCTGAATTGAACGTTGAAAATGAGCTTTTCACAGCCAGCAGAGGTCAAAATAAGCAGTAATGCAAACTCAGTCAGAGACATAGATTTTCACTTGCAACTTGCTTTAACATGTTTAACCGTGCATGAAATGGTGTCTAAAACAAAAAGAATGATGCATTTTAGTAGTTGGATCTGGTTTTATTACATTCTGTATTGAATGTTGAAAATTAGCTTTTCAAAATAAGAGGTCATGCATGTTTAACCGTGTATGAAATGTTGTCTAAAACAAAAAGAAAATGCTTTTTAGTGGCTGGATCTGTTTTTATCACTTTCTGAATTGAACGTTGAAAATGAGATTTTCTTAGCCAGCAGAGGTCAAAATAAGCAGTGATGCAAACTCAGTCAGAGACAAAGATTTTCACTTGCAACTTGCTTTAACATGTTTAACAGTGCATGAAATGTTGTCTAAAACAAAAAGAATGATGCATTTTAGTGGCTGGATCTGCTTTTGTCACATTCTGAATTGAATGTTGAAAATGAGCTTTTCACATCCAGCAGAGGTCAAAATAAGCAGTAATGCAAACTCAGTCAGAGACATAGATTTTCACTTGCAACTTGCTTTAACATGTTTAACAGTGCATGAAATGGTGTCTAAAACAAAAAGAATGATGCATTTTAGTAGCTGGATCTGGTTTTATCACATTCTGTATTGGCATTGAAAATGAGCTTTTCTCAGCCAGCAGAGGTCAAAATAAGCAGTAATGCAAACTCAGTTAGAGACATAGATTTTCACTTGCAACTTGCTTTAACATGTTTAACAGTGCATGAAATGTTGTCTAAAACAAAAAGAATGATGCATTTTAGTGGCTGGATCTGGTTTTATCACATTCTGTATTGGACGTTGAAAATGAGCTTTTCTCAGCCAGCAGAGGTCAAAATAAGCAGTAATTCAAACTCAGTCAGAGACATAGATTTTCACTTGCAACTTGCTTAAACATATTTAACAGTGCATGAAATGTTGTCTAAAACAAAAAGAAAATGCTTTTTAGTGGCTGGATCTGTTTTTATCACTTTCTGAATTGAACGTTGAAAATGAGCTTTTCACAGCCAGCAGAGGTCAAAATAAGCAGTAATGCAAACTCAGTCAGAGACATAGATTTTCACTTGCAACTTGCTTAAACTTATTTAACAGTGCATGAAATGTTGTCTAAAACAAAAAGAAAATGCTTTTTAGTGGCTGGATCTGTTTTTATCACTTTCTGAATTGAACGTTGAAAATGAGCTTTTCTCAGCCAGCAGAGGTCAAAATAAGCAGTAATGCAAACTCAGTCAGAGACATAGATTTTCATTTGCAACTTATTTTAACATGTTTAACAGTGCATGAAATGTTGTCTAAAACAAAAAGAATGATGCATTTTAGTGGCTGGATCTGGTTTTATCACATTCTGTATTGGACGTTGAAAATGAGCTTTTCTCAGCCAGCAGAGGTCAAAATAAGCAGTAATTCAAACTCAGTCAGAGACATAGATTTTCACTTGCAACTTGCTTTAACATGTTTAACAGTGCATGAAATGTTGTCTAAAACAAAAAGAATGATGCATTTTAGTGGCTGGATCTGGTTTTATCACATTCTGTATTGGACATTGAAAATGAGCTTTTCTCAGCCAGCAGAGGTCAAAATAAGCAGTAATGCAAACTCAGTCAGAGACATAGATTTTCACTTGCAACTTTCTTAAACATATTTAACAGTGCATGAAATGTTGTCTAAAACAAAAAGAAAATGCTTTTTAGTGGCTTGATCTGTTTTTATCACGTTCTGAATTGAACGTTGAAAATGAGCTTTTCTCAGCCAGCAGAGGTCAAAATAAGCAGTAATGCAAACTCAGTCAGAGACATAGATTTTCACTTGCAACTTGCTTTAACATGTTTAACAGTGCATGAAATGTTGTCTAAAACAAAAAGAATGATGCATTTTAGTGGCTGGATCTGGTTTTATCACATTCTGAATTGAACGTTGAAAATGAGCTTTTCTCAGCCAGCAGAGGTCAAAATAAGCAGTAATGCAAACTCAGTCAGAGACATAGATTTTCACTTGCAACTTGCTTTAACATGTTTAACAGTGCATGAAATGTTGTCTAAAACAAAAAGAATGATGCATTTTAGTGGCTGGATCTGGTTTTATCACATTCTGAATTGAACGTTGAAAATGAGCTTTTCACAGCCAGCAGAGGTCAAAATAAGCAGTAATGCAAACTCAGTCAGAGACATAGATTTTCACTTGCAACTTTCTTTAACATGTTTAACCGTGCATGAAATGGTGTCTAAAACAAAAAGAATGATGCATTTTAGTAGTTGGATCTGGTTTTATTACATTCTGTATTGAATGTTGAAAATTAGCTTTTCAAAATAAGAGGTCATGCATGTTTAACCGTGTATGAAATGTTGTCTAAAACAAAAAGAAAATGCTTTTTAGTGGCTGGATCTGTTTTTATCACTTTCTGAATTGAACGTTGAAAATGAGATTTTCTTAGCCAGCAGAGGTCAAAATAAGCAGTGATGCAAACTCAGTCAGAGACATAGATTTTCACGTGCAACTTGCTTTAACATGTTTAGTGCATGAAATGCTGTCTAAAACAAAAAGAATAATGCATTTTAGTGGCTGGATCTGGTTTAATCACATTCTGAATTGAACGTTGAAAATGAGCTTTTCACAGCCAGCTGAGGTCAAAATAAGCAGTAATGCAAACTCAGTCAGAGACATAGATTTTCACTTGCAACTTGCTTTGACATGTTTAACAGTGCATGAAATGTTGTCTAAAACAAAAAGAATGATGCATTTTAGTGGCTGGATCTGGTTTTATCACATTCAGTATTGGACGTTGAAAATGAGCTTTTCTCAGCCAGCAGAGGTCAAAATAAGCAGTAATGCAAACTCAGTCAGAGACATAGATTTTCACTTGCAACTTGCTTAAACATATCTAACAGTGCATAAAATTTTGTCTAAAACAAAAAGAAAATGCTTTTCATTGGCTGGATCTGTTTTTATCACTTTCTGAATTGAACGTTGAAAATGAGCTTTTTACAGCCAGCAGAGGTCAAAATAAGCAGTAATGCAAACTCAGTCGGAGACTTAGATTTTAACTTGCAACTTGCTTTAACATGTTTAACAGTGCATGAAATGTTGTCTTAAACAAAAAAGAATGATGCATTTTAGTGGCTGGATCTGGTTTTATCACATTCTGTATTGGACGCAGAAAATGAGATTTTCTCAGCCAGCAGAGTTCAAAATAAGCAGTAATACAAACTCAGTCAGAGACATAGATTTTCACTTGCAACTTTCTTAAACATATTTAACAGTGCATGAAATGTTGTCTACAACAAAAAGAAAATGCTTTTTAGTGGCTGGATCTGTTTTTATCACTTTCTGAATTAAACGTTGAAAATGAGCTTTTCTTAGCCAGCAGAGGTCAAAATAAGCAGTAATTCAAACTCAGTCAGAGACATAGATTTTCACTTGCAACTTGCTTTAACATGTTTAACAGTGCATGAAATGTTGTCTAAAACAAAAAGAATGACGCATTTTACTAGCTGGATCTGGTTTTATCACATTCTGTATTGGCATTGAAAATGAGCTTTTCTCAGCCAGCAGAGGTCAAAATAAGCAGTAATGCAAACTCAGTCAGAGACATAGATTTTCACTTGCAACTTGCTTTAACATGTTTAACAGTGCATGAAATGTTGTCTAGAACAAAAAGAATGGTGCATTTTAGTGGCTGGATCTGTTTTTATCACTTTCTAAATTGAACGTTGAAAATAAGCTCTTCACAGCCAGCAGAGGTCAAAATAAGCAGTAATGCAAACTCAGTCAGAGACTTAGATTTTAACTTGCAACTTGCTTTAACATGTTTAACAGTGCATGAAATGTTATCTAAAACAAAAAAGAATGATGCATTTTAGTGGCTGGATCTGGTTTTATCACATTCTGTATTGGACGCTGAAAATGAGCTTTTCTCAGCCAGCAGAGGTCAAAATAAACAGTAATGCAAACTCAGTCAGAGACATAGATTTTCACTTGCAACTTTCTTAAACATATTTAACAGTGCATGAAATGTTGTCTAAAACAAAAAGAAAATGCTTTTTAGTGGCTGGATCTGTTTTTATCACTTTCTGAATTAAACGTTGAAAATGAGCTTTTCTTAGCCAGCAGAGGTCAAAATAAGCAGTAATGCAAACTCAGTCAGAGACATAGATTTTCACTTGCAACTTGCTTTAACATGTTTAACAGTGCATGAAATGTTGTCTAAAACAAAAAGAATGATGCATTTTAGTGGCTGGATCTGGTTTTATCACATTCTGTATTGGACGTTGAAAATGAGCTTTTCAGAGCCAGCAGAGGTCAAAATAAGCAGTAATGCAAACTCAGTCAGAGACATAGATTTTCACTTGCAACTTGCTTAAACATTTTTAACAGTGCATGAAATGTTGTCTAAAACAAAAAGAAAATGCTTTTTAGTGGCTGGATCTGTTTTTATCACTTTCTGAATTGAACGTTGAAAATGAGCTTTTCACAGCCAGCAGAGGTCAAAATAAGCAGTAATGCAAACTCAGTCAGAGACATAGATTTTTATTTGCAACTTGCTTTAACGTGTTTAACAGTACATGAAATGGTGTCTAAAACAAAAAGAATGATGCATTTTAGTAGCTGGATCTGGTTTTATCACATTCTGTATTGGACATTGAAAATGAGCTTTTCTCTGCCAGCAGAGGTCAAAATAATCAGTAATGCAAACTCAGTCAGAGACATAGATTTTCACTTTCAACGTATTTTAACATGTTTTACAGGGCATGAAATGTTGTCTAAAACAAAAAGAATGATGCATTTTAGTGGCTGGATCTGGTTTTATCACATTCTGTATTGGACGCTGAAAATGAGCTTTTCTCAGCCAGCAGAGGTCAAAATAAGCAGTAATGCAAACTCAGTCAGAGACATAGATTTTCACTTGCAACTTGCTTAAACATATTTAACAGTGCATGAAATGTTGTCTAAAACAAAAAGAAAATGCTTTTCAGTGGCTGGATCTGTTTTTATCACTTTCTAAATTGAACGTTGAAAATGAGCTTTTCACAGCCAGCAGAGGTCAAAATAAGCAGTAATGCAAACTCAGTCAGAGACATAGATTTTCACTTGCAACTTACTTTAACATGTTTAACAGTGCATGAAATGTTGTCTAAAACAAAAAGAATGATGCATTTTAGTGGCTGGATCTGGTTTTATCACATTCTGTATTGGACGTTGAAAATGAGCTTTTCTCAGCCAGCAGAGGTCAAAATAAGCAGAAATGCAAACTCAGTCAGAGACATAGATTTTCACTTGCAACTTGCTTAAACATATTTAACAGTGCATGAAATGTTGTCTAAAACAAAAAGAATGATGCATTTTAGTGGCTGGATCTGGTTTTATCACATTCTGTATTGGACGTTGAAAAAGAGCTTTTCTCAGCCAGCAGAGGTCAAAATAAGCAGTAATGCAATTTCAGTCAGAGACATAGATTTTCACTTGCAACTTGCTTAAACATTTTTAACAGTGCATGAAATGTTGTCTAAAACAAAAAGAAAATGCTTTTTAGTGGCTGGATCTGTTTTTATCACTTTCTGAATTGAACGTTGAAAATGAGCTGTTCTCAGCCAGCAGAGGTCAAAATAAGCAGTAATGCAAACTCAGTCAGAGACATAGATTTTTACTTGCAACTTGCTTTAACATGTTTAACAGTGCATGAAATGTTGTCTAAACAAAAAGAATGATGCATTTTAGTAGCTGGATCTGGTTTTATCCCATTCTGTATTGGCATTGAAAATTAGCTTTTCTCAGCTAGCAGAGGTCAAAATAAGCTGTAATGCAAACTCAGTCAGATACATAGATTTTCACTTGCAACTTGCTTTAACATGTTTAACAGTGCATGAAATGTTGTCTAAAACAAAAAGAATGATGCATTTTAGTGGCTGGATCTGGTTTTATCACATTCTGTATTGGACGTTGAAAATGAGCTTTTCTCAGCCAGCAGAGGTCAAAATAAGCAGTAATGCAAACTCAGTCAGAGACATAGATTTTTACTTGCAACTTGCTTTAACGTGTTTAACAGTACATGAAATGGTGTCTAAAACAAAAAGAATGATGCATTTTAGTAGCTGGATCCTGTTTTATCACATTCTGTATTGGACGTTGAAAATGAGCTTTTCTCAGCCAGCAGAGGTCAAAATAATCAGTAATGCAAACTCAGTCAGAGACATAGATTTTCACTTGCAACTTATTTTAACATGTTTAACAGTGCATGAAATGTTGTCTAAAACAAAAAGAATGATGCATTTTAGTGGCTGGATCTGGTTTTATCACATTCTGTATTGGACGCTGAAAATGAGCTTTTCTGAGCCAGCAGAGGTCAAAATAAGCAGTAATTCAAACTCAGTCAGAGACATAGATTTTCACTTGCAACTTGCTTTAACATGTTTAACAGTGCATGGAATGTTGTCTAAAACAAAAAGAATGATGCATTTTAGTGGCTGGTTCTGGTTTTATCACATTCTGTATTGGACGTTGAAAATGAGCTTTTCTCAGCCAGCAGAAGTCAAAATAAGCAGTAATGCAAACTCAGTCAGAGACATAGATTTTCACTTGCAACTTACTTTAACATGTTTAACAGTGCATGCAATGTTGTCTAAAACAAAAAGAATGATGCATTTTAGTGGCTGGATCTGGTTTTATCACATTCTGTATTGGACGTTGAAAATGAGCTTTTCTCAGCCAGCAGAGGTCAAAATAAGCAGTAATGCACACTCAGTCAGAGACATAGATTTTTACTTGCAACTTGCTTAAACATATTTAACAGTGCATGAAATGTTGTCTAAAACAAAAAGAATGATGCATTTTAGTGGCTGGATCTGGTTTTATCACATTCTGTATCGGACGCTGAAAATGAGCTTTTCTCAGCCAGCAGAGGTCAAAATAAGCAGTAATGCAAACTCAGTCAGAGACATAGATTTTCACTTGCAACTTGCTTAAACATTTTTAACAATGCATGAAATGTTGTCTAAAACAAAAAGAAAATGCTTTTTAGTGGCTGGATCTGTTTTTATCACATTCTGTATTGAACGTTGAAAATGAGCTTTTCACAGCCAGCAGAGGTCAAAATAAGCAGTAATGCAAACTCAGTCAGAGACATAGATTTTCACTTGCAACTTATTTTAACATGTTTAACAGTGCATGAAATGTTGTCTAAAACAAAAATAATGATGCATTTTAGTGGCTGGATCTGGATTTATCACATTCTGTATTGGACGCTGAAAATGAGCTTTTCTCAGCCAGCAGAGGTCAAAATAAGCAGTAATTCAAACTCAGTCAGAGACATAGATTTTCACTTGCAACTTGCTTTAACATGTTTAACAGTGCATGGAATGTTGTCTAAAACAAAAAGAATGATGCATTTTAGTGGCTGGATCTGGTTTTATCACATTCTGTATTGGACGTTGAAAATGAGCTTTTCTCAGCCAGCAGAGGTCAAAATAAGCAGTAATGCAAACTCAGTCAGAGACATAGATTTTCACTTGCAACTTGCTTAAACATATTTAACAGTGCATGAAATGTTGTCTAAAACAAAAAGAAAATGCTTTTCAGTGCCTGGATCTGTTTTTATCACTTTCTGAATTGAACGTTAAAAATGAGCTTTTCACAGCCAGCAGAGGTCAAAATAAGCAGTAATGCAAACTCAGTCAGAGACAGATTTTCACTTACAACTTACTTTAACATGTTTAACAGTGCATGAAATGTTGTCTAAAACAAAAAGAAGATGCATTTTAGTGGCTGGATCAGGTTTTATCACATTCTGTATTGGACGTTGAAAATGAGCTTTTCTCAGCCAGCAGAGATCAAAATAAGCAGTAATGCAAACTCAGTCAGAGACATAGATTTTCACTTGCAACTTGCTTAAACATATTTAACAGTGCATGAAATGCTGTCTAAAACAAAAAGAATGATGCATTTTAGTGGCTGGATCTGGTTTTATCACATTCTGTATTGGACGTTGAAAATGAGCTTTTCTCAGCCAGCAGAGGTCAAAATAAGCAGTAATGCAAACTCAGTCAGAGACATAGATTTTCACTTGCAACTTGCTTAAACATTTTTAACAGTGCATGAAATGTTGTCTAAAACAAAAAGAAAATGCTTTTTAGTGGCTGGATCTGTTTTTATCACATTCTGTATTGAACGTTGAAAATGAGCTTTTCACAGCCAGCAGAGGTCAAAATAAGCAGTAATGCAAACTCAGTCAGAGACATAGATTTTCACTTGCAACTTGCTTTAACATGTTTAACAGTGCATGAAATGGTGTCTAAAACAAAAAAAATGATGCATTTTAGTAGCTGGATCTGGTTTTATCACATTCTGTATTGGACATTGAAAATGAGCTTTTCTCAGCCAGCAGAGGTCAAAATAAGCAGTAATGCAAACTCTGTCAGAGACATAGATTTTCACGTGCAACTTGCTTTAACATGTTTAACAGTGCATGAAATGCTGTCTAAAACAAAAAGAATGATGCATTTTAGTGGCTGGATCTGGTTTTATCACATTCTGGATTGAACGTTGAAAATGAGCTTTTCACAGCCAGCAGTGGTCAAAATAAGCAGTAATGCAAACTCAGTCAGAGACATAGATTTTCACATGCAACTTGCTTTAACATGTTTAACAGTGCATCAAATGTTGTCTAATACAAAAAGAATAATGCATTTTAGTGGCTGGATCTGGTTTTATCATATTCTAAATTGAAAGTTAAAAATGAGCTTTTCACAGCCAGCAGAGGTCAAAATAAGCTGTGATGCAAACTCAGTAAGAGACATAGATTTTCACTTGCAACTTGCTTAAACATATTTAACAGTGCATGAAATGTTGTCTAAAACAAAAAGAATGATGCATTTTAGTGGCTGGATCCGGTTTTATCACATTCTGAATTGAACGTTGAAATAAGCTTTTCTTAGCCAGCAGAGGTCAAAATAAGCAGTAATGCAAACTCAGTCAGAGACATAGATTTTCACTTGCAACTTGCTTTAACGTGTTTAAAAGTAAATGAAATGGTGTCTAAAACAAAAAGAATGATGCATTTTAGTGGCTGGATCTGGTTTTATCACATTCTGTATTGGACATTGAAAATGAGCTTTTCTCAGCCAGCAGAGGTCAAAATAAGCAGTAATGCAAACTCAGTCAGAGACATAGATTTTCACTTGCAACTTTCTTAAACATTTTTAACAGTGCATGAAATTTTGTCTAAAACAAAAGGAAAATGCTTTTTGGATCTGTTTTTATCACTTTCTGAATTGAACGTTGAAAATGAGCTTTTCTCAGCCAGCAGAGGTCAAAATAAGCAGTAATGCAAACTCAGTCAGAGACATAGATTTTCACGTGCAACTTGCTTTAACATGTTTAACAGTGCATGAAATGCTGTCTAAAACAAAAAGAATGATGCATTTTAGTGGCTGGATCCGGTTTTATCACATTCTGAATTGAACGTTGAAAATGAGCTTTTCTTAGCCAGCAGAGGTCAAAATAAGCAGTAATGCAAACTCAGTCAGAGACATAGATTTTCACTTGCAACTTGCTTAAACATATTTAACAGTGCATGAAATGTTGTCTAAAACAAAAAGAATGATGCATTTTAGTGGCTGGATCCGGTTTTATCACATTCTAAATTGAACGTTGAAAATGAGCTTTTCTTAGCCAGCAGAGGTCAAAATAAGCAGTAATGCAAACTCAGTCAGAGACATAGATTTTTACTTGCAACTTGCTTTAACATGTTTAACAGTGCATGAAATGTTGTCTAAAACAAAAAGAATGATGCATTTTAGTGGCTGGATCTGGTTTTATCCCATTCTGTATTGGACGTTGAAAATTAGCTTTTCTCAGCCAGCAGAGGTCAAAATAAGCAGTGATGCAAACTCAGTAAGAGACATAGATTTTCACTTGCAACTTGCTTAAACATATTTAACAGTGCATGAAATGTTGTCTAAAACAAAAAGAATGATGCATTTTAGTGGCTGGATCCGGTTTTATCACATTCTGAATTGAACGTTGAAATGAGCTTTTCTTAGCCAGCAGAGGTCAAAATAAGCAGTAATGCAAACTCAGTCAGAGACATAGATTTTCACTTGCAACTTGCTTTAACGTGTTTAACAGTACATGAAATGGTGTCTAAAACAAAAAGAATGATGCATTTTAGTGGCTGGATCTGGTTTTATCACATTCTGTATTGGACATTGAAAATGAGCTTTTCTCAGCCAGCAGAGGTTAAAATAAGCAGTAATGCAAACTCAGTCAGAGACATAGTTTTTCACTTGCAACTTTCTTAAACATTTTTAACAGTGCATGAAATGTTGTCTAAAACAAAAGGAAAATGCTTTTTAGTGGCTGGATCTGTTTTTATCACTTTCTGAATTGAACGTTGAAAATGAGCTTTTCTCAGCCAGCAGAGGTCAAAATAAGCAGTAATGCAAACTCAGTCAGAGACATAGATTTTCACGTGCAACTTGCTTTAACATGTTTAACAGTGCATGAAATGCTGTCTAAAACAAAAAGAATGATGCATTTTAGTGGCTGGATCTGGTTTTATCACATTCTGTATTGGACATTGAAAATGAGCTTTTCTCAGCCAGCAGAGGTCAAAATAAGCAGTAATGCAAACTCAGTCAGAGACATAGATTTTCACTTGCAACTTTCTTAAACATTTTTAACAGTGCATGAAATGTTGTCTAAAACAAAAAGAAAATGCTTTTTAGTGGCTGGATCTGTTTTTATCACTTTCTGAATTGAACGTTGAAATGAGCTTTTCTCAGCCAGCAGAGGTCAAAATAAGCAGTAATGCAAACTCTGTCAGAGACATAGATTTTCACGTGCAACTTGCTTTAACATGTTTAACAGTGCATGAAATGCTGTCTAAAACAAAAAGAATGATGCATTTTAGTGGCTGGATCTGGTTTTATCACATTCTGGATTGAACGTTGAAAATGAGCTTTTCACAGCCAGCAGTGGTCAAAATAAGCAGTAATGCAAACTCAGTCAGAGACATAGATTTTCACATGCAACTTGCTTTAACATGTTTAACAGTGCATGAAATGTTGTCTAATACAAAAAGAATAATGCATTTTAGTGGCTGGATCTGGTTTTATCATATTCTGAATTGAAAGTTAAAAATGAGCTTTTCACAGCCAGCAGAGGTCAAAATAAGCAGTGATGCAAACTCAGTAAGAGACATAGATTTTCACTTGCAACTTGCTTAAACATATTTAACAGTGCATGAAATGTTGTCTAAAACAAAAAGAATGATGCATTTTAGTGGCTGGATCCGGTTTTATCACATTCTGAATTGAACGTTGAAATAAGCTTTTCTTAGCCAGCAGAGGTCAAAATAAGCAGTAATGCAAACTCAGTCAGAGACATAGATTTTCACTTGCAACTTGCTTTAACGTGTTTAAAAGTACATGAAATGGTGTCTAAAACAAAAAGAATGATGCATTTTAGTGGCTGGATCTGGTTTTATCACATTCTGTATTGGACATTGAAAATGAGCTTTTCTCAGCCAGCAGAGGTCAAAATAAGCAGTAATGCAAACTCAGTCAGAGACATAGATTTTCACTTGCAACTTTCTTAAACATTTTTAACAGTGCATGAAATGTTGTCTAAAACAAAAGGAAAATGCTTTTTGGATCTGTTTTTATCACTTTCTGAATTGAACGTTGAAAATGAGCTTTTCTCAGCCAGCAGAGGTCAAAATAAGCAGTAATGCAAACTCAGTCAGAGACATAGATTTTCACGTGCAACTTGCTTTAACATGTTTAACAGTGCATGAAATGCTGTCTAAAACAAAAAGAATGATGCATTTTAGTGGCTGGATCCGGTTTTATCACATTCTGAATTGAACGTTGAAAATGAGCTTTTCTTAGCCAGCAGAGGTCAAAATAAGCAGTAATGCAAACTCAGTCAGAGACATAGATTTTCACTTGCAACTTGCTTAAACATATTTAACAGTGCATGAAATGTTGTCTAAAACAAAAAGAATGATGCATTTTAGTAGCTGGATCCGGTTTTATCACATTCTGAATTGAACGTTGAAAATGAGCTTTTCTTAGCCAGCAGAGGTCAAAATAAGCAGTAATGCAAACTCAGTCAGAGACATAGATTTTCACTTGCAACTTGCTTTAACATGTTTAACAGTGCATGAAATGTTGTCTAAAACAAAAAGAATGATGCATTTTAGTGGCTGGATCTGGTTTTATCCCATTCTGTATTGGACGTTGAAAATTAGCTTTTCTCAGCCAGCAGAGGTCAAAATAAGCAGTGATGCAAACTCAGTAAGAGACATAGATTTTCACTTGCAACTTGCTTAAACATATTTAACAGTGCATGAAATGTTGTCTAAAACAAAAAGAATGATGCATTTTAGTGGCTGGATCCGGTTTTATCACATTCTGAATTGAACGTTGAAATGAGCTTTTCTAAGCCAGCAGAGGTCAAAATAAGCAGTAATGCAAACTCAGTCAGAGACATAGATTTTCACTTGCAACTTGCTTTACATGTTTAACAGTGCATGAAATGTTGTCTAAAACAAAAAGAATCATGCATTTTAATGGCTGTATCTTTTTTTATCACATTCTGAATTGAACGTTGAAAATGAGCTTTTCTCAGCCAGCAGAGGTCAAAATAAGCAGTAATGCAAACTCAGTCAGAGACATAGATTTTCATTTGCAACTTCCTTTAACATGTTTAACAGTGCATGAAATGTTGTCTAAAACAAAAAGAATGAGGCATTTTAGTGGCTGGATCTGGTTTTATCACATTCTGTATTGGATGTTGAAAATGAGCTGTTCTCAGCCAGCAGAGGTCAAAATAAGCAGTAATGCAAACTCAGTCAGAGACATAGAGTTTCACTTGCAACTTTCTTAAAAATATTTAACAGTGCATGAAATGTCTAAAACAAAAAGAATGATGCATCTTAGTGGCTGGATCTGGTTTTATCACATTCTGAATTGAACGTTGAAAATGAGCTTTTCACAGCCAGCAGAGGTCAAAATAAGCAGTAATGCAAACTCAGTCAGAGACATAGATTTTCATTTGCAACTTCCTTTAACATGTTTAACAGTGCATGAAATGTTGTCTAAAACAAAAAGAATGATGCATTTTAGTGGCTGGATCTGGTTTTATCACATTCTGTATTGGACGTTGAAAATGAGATTTTCTCAGCAAGCAGAGTTCAAAATAAGCAGTAATGCAAACTCAGTCAGAGACATAGATTTTCACTTGCAACTTTCTTATATATATTTACCAGTGCATGAAATGTTGTCTAAAACAAAAAGAAAATGCTTTTTAGTGGCTGGATCTGTTTTTATCACTTTCTGAATAGAACGTTGAAAATGAGCTTTTCACAGCCAGCAGAGGTCAAAATAAGCAGTAATACAAACTCAGTCAGAGACATAGATTTTCACTTGCAACTTGCTTTAACATGTTTAACAGTGCATGAAATGCTGTCTAAAACAAAAAGAATGATGCATTTTAGTGGCTGGATCTGGTTTTATCACATTCTGAATTGAACGTTGAAAATGAGGTTTTCTCAGCCAGCAAAGGTCAAAATAAGCAGTAATGCAAACTCAGTCAGAGACATAGATTTTCACTTGCAACTTGCTTTAACATGTTTAACAGTGCATGAAATGTTGTCTAAAACAAAAAGAATGATGCATTTTAGTGGCTGGATCTGGTTTTATCACATTCTAAATTGAACGTTGAAAATGAGCTTTTCACAGCCAGCAGAGGTCAAAATAAGCAGTAATGCAAACTCAGTCAGAGACATAGATTTTCACTTGCAACTTGCTTTAACATGTTTAACAGTGCATGAAATGTTGTCTAAAACAAAAAGAATGATGCATTTTAGTGGCTGGATCTGGTTTTATCACATTCTGTATTGGATGTTGAAAATGAGCTGTTCTCAGCCAGCAGAGGTCAAAATAAGCAGTAATGCAAACTCAGTCAGAGACATAGAGTTTCACTTGCAACTTTCTTAAAAATATTTAACAGTGCATGAAATGTTGTCTAAAACAAAAAGAAAATGCTTTTTAGTTACTGGATCTGTTTTTATCACTTTCTGAATTGAACGTTGAAAATGAGCTTTTCTCAGCCAGCAGAGGTCAAAATAAGCAGTAACGCAAACTCTGTCAGAGACATAGATTTTCACTTGCAACTTGCTTTAACATGTTTAACAGTGCATGAAATGCTGTCTAAAACAAAAAGAAAATGCTTTTTAGTGGCTGGATCTGTTTTTATCACTTTCTGAATTCAACGTTGAAAATGAGCTTTTCACAGCCAGCAGAGGTCAAAAAAAGCAGTAATGCAAACTCAGTCAGAGACATAGATTTTCATTTGCAACTTCCTTTAACATGTTTAACAGTGCATGAAATGTTGTCTAAAACAAAAAGAATGATGCATCTTAGTGGCTGGATCTGGTTTTATCACATTCTGAATTGAACGTTGAAAATGAGCTTTTCACAGCCAGCAGAGGTCAAAATAAGCAGTAATGCAAACTCAGTCAGAGACATAGATTTTCATTTGCAACTTCCTTTAACATGTTTAACAGTGCATGAAATGTTGTCTAAAACAAAAAGAATGATGCATCTTAGTGGCTGGATCTGGTTTTATCACATTCTGAATTGAACGTTGAAAATGAGCTTTTCTCAGCCAGCAGAGTTCAAAATAAGCAGTAATGCAAACTCAATCAGAGACATAGATTTTTACTTGCAACTTGCTTAAACATATTTAACAGTGCATGAAATGTTGTCTAAAACAAAAAGAAAATGCTTTTTAGTGCCTGGATCTGTTTTTATCACTTTCTGAATTGAACGTTGAAAATGAGCTTTTCACAGCCAGCAGAGGTCAAAATAAGCAGTAATGCAAACTCAGTCAGAGACAGATTTTCACTTACAACTTACTTTAACATGTTTAACAGTGCATGAAATGTTGTCTAAAACAAAAAGAAGATGCATTTTAGTGGCTGGATCAGGTTTTATCACATTCTGTATTGGACGTTGAAAATGAGCTTTTCTCAGCCAGCAGAGATCAAAATAAGCAGTAATGCAAACTCAGTCAGAGACATAGATTTTCACTTGCAACTTGCTTAAACATATTTAACAGTGCATGAAATGCTGTCTAAAACAAAAAGAATGATGCATTTTAGTGGCTGGATCTGGTTTTATCACATTCTGTATTGGACGTTGAAAATGAGCTTTTCTCAGCCAGCAGAGGTCAAAATAAGCAGTAATGCAAACTCAGTCAGAGACATAGATTTTCACTTGCAACTTGCTTAAACATTTTTAACAGTGCATGAAATGTTGTCTAAAACAAAAAGAAAATGCTTTTTAGTGGCTGGATCTGTTTTTATCACATTCTGTATTGAACGTTGAAAATGAGCTTTTCACAGCCAGCAGAGGTCAAAATAAGCAGTAATGCAAACTCAGTCAGAGACATAGATTTTCACTTGCAACTTATTTCAACATGTTTAACAGTGCATGAAATGTTGTCCAAAACAAAAATAATGATGCATTTTAGTGGCTGGATCTGGTTTTATCACATTCTGTATTGGACGTTGAAAATGAGCTTTTCTCAGCCAGCAGAGGTCAAAATAAGCAGTAATGCAAACTCAGTCAGAGACATAGATTTTCACTTGCAACTTGCTTAAACATATTTAACAGTGCATGAAACGTTGTCTAAAACAAAAAGAAAATGCTTTTCAGTGGCTGAATCTGTTTTTATCACTTTCTGAATTGAACGTTGAAAATGAGCTTTTCACATCCATCAGAGGTCAAAATAAGCAGTAATGCAAACTCAGTCAGAGACATAGATTTTCACTTGCAACTTGCTTTAACATGTTTAACAGTGCATGAAATGGTGTCTAAAACAAAAAAAATGATGCATTTTAGTAGCTGGATCTGGTTTTATCACATTCTGTATTGGACATTGAAAATGAGCTTTTCTCAGCCAGCAGAGGTCAAAATAAGCAGTAATGCAAACTCTGTCAGAGACATAGATTTTCACGTGCAACTTGCTTTAACATGTTTAACAGTGCATGAAATGCTGTCTAAAACAAAAAGAATGATGCATTTTAGTGGCTGGATCTGGTTTTATCACATTCTGGATTGAACGTTGAAAATGAGCTTTTCACAGCCAGCAGTGGTCAAAATAAGCAGTAATGCAAACTCAGTCAGAGACATAGATTTTCACATGCAACTTGCTTTAACATGTTTAACAGTGCATGAAATGTTGTCTAATACAAAAAGAATAATGCATTTTAGTGGCTGGATCTGGTTTTATCATATTCTACATTGAAAGTTAAAAATGAGCTTTTCACAGCCAGCAGAGGTCAAAATAAGCTGTGATGCAAACTCAGTAAGAGACATAGATTTTCACTTGCAACTTGCTTAAACATATTTAACAGTGCATGAAATGTTGTCTAAAACAAAAAGAATGATGCATTTTAGTGGCTGGATCCGGTTTTATCACATTCTGAATTGAACGTTGAAATAAGCTTTTCTTAGCCAGCAGAGGTCAAAATAAGCAGTAATGCAAACTCAGTCAGAGACATAGATTTTCACTTGCAACTTGCTTTAACGTGTTTAAAAGTAAATGAAATGGTGTCTAAAACAAAAAGAATGATGCATTTTAGTGGCTGGATCTGGTTTTATCACATTCTGTATTGGACATTGAAAATGAGCTTTTCTCAGCCAGCAGAGGTCAAAATAAGCAGTAATGCAAACTCAGTCAGAGACATAGATTTTCACTTGCAACTTTCTTAAACATTTTTAACAGTGCATGAAATGTTGTCTAAAACAAAAGGAAAATGCTTTTTGGATCTGTTTTTATCACTTTCTGAATTGAACGTTGAAAATGAGCTTTTCTCAGCCAGCAGAGGTCAAAATAAGCAGTAATGCAAACTCAGTCAGAGACATAGATTTTCACGTGCAACTTGCTTTAACATGTTTAACAGTGCATGAAATGCTGTCTAAAACAAAAAGAATGATGCATTTTAGTGGCTGGATCCGGTTTTATCACATTCTGAATTGAACGTTGAAAATGAGCTTTTCTTAGCCAGCAGAGGTCAAAATAAGCAGTAATGCAAACTCAGTCAGAGACATAGATTTTCACTTGCAACTTGCTTAAACATATTTAACAGTGCATGAAATGTTGTCTAAAACAAAAAGAATGATGCATTTTAGTGGCTGGATCCGGTTTTATCACATTCTAAATTGAACGTTGAAAATGAGCTTTTCTTAGCCAGCAGAGGTCAAAATAAGCAGTAATGCAAACTCAGTCAGAGACATAGATTTTTACTTGCAACTTGCTTTAACATGTTTAACAGTGCATGAAATGTTGTCTAAAACAAAAAGAATGATGCATTTTAGTGGCTGGATCTGGTTTTATCCCATTCTGTATTGGACGTTGAAAATT
Source organism: Danio rerio (assembly GCF_052040795.2). Lineage (NCBI taxonomy): Eukaryota > Metazoa > Chordata > Actinopteri > Cypriniformes > Danionidae > Danio > Danio rerio. The sequence continues at coordinate 17,254,759 of NC_141033.1, forward strand.
AGCTTTTCTCAGCCAGCAGAGGTCAAAATAAGCAGTGATGCAAACTCAGTAAGAGACATAGATTTTCACTTGCAACTTGCTTAAACATATTTAACAGTGCATGAAATGTTGTCTAAAACAAAAAGAATGATGCATTTTAGTGGCTGGATCCGGTTTTATCACATTCTGAATTGAACGTTGAAATGAGCTTTTCTTAGCCAGCAGAGGTCAAAATAAGCAGTAATGCAAACTCAGTCAGAGACATAGATTTTCACTTGCAACTTGCTTTAACGTGTTTAACAGTACATGAAATGGTGTCTAAAACAAAAAGAATGATGCATTTTAGTGGCTGGATCTGGTTTTATCACATTCTGTATTGGACATTGAAAATGAGCTTTTCTCAGCCAGCAGAGGTTAAAATAAGCAGTAATGCAAACTCAGTCAGAGACATAGTTTTTCACTTGCAACTTTCTTAAACATTTTTAACAGTGCATGAAATGTTGTCTAAAACAAAAGGAAAATGCTTTTTAGTGGCTGGATCTGTTTTTATCACTTTCTGAATTGAACGTTGAAAATGAGCTTTTCTCAGCCAGCAGAGGTCAAAATAAGCAGTAATGCAAACTCAGTCAGAGACATAGATTTTCACGTGCAACTTGCTTTAACATGTTTAACAGTGCATGAAATGCTGTCTAAAACAAAAAGAATGATGCATTTTAGTGGCTGGATCTGGTTTTATCACATTCTGTATTGGACATTGAAAATGAGCTTTTCTCAGCCAGCAGAGGTCAAAATAAGCAGTAATGCAAACTCAGTCAGAGACATAGATTTTCACTTGCAACTTTCTTAAACATTTTTAACAGTGCATGAAATGTTGTCTAAAACAAAAAGAAAATGCTTTTTAGTGGCTGGATCTGTTTTTATCACTTTCTGAATTGAACGTTGAAATGAGCTTTTCTCAGCCAGCAGAGGTCAAAATAAGCAGTAATGCAAACTCTGTCAGAGACATAGATTTTCACGTGCAACTTGCTTTAACATGTTTAACAGTGCATGAAATGCTGTCTAAAACAAAAAGAATGATGCATTTTAGTGGCTGGATCTGGTTTTATCACATTCTGGATTGAACGTTGAAAATGAGCTTTTCACAGCCAGCAGTGGTCAAAATAAGCAGTAATGCAAACTCAGTCAGAGACATAGATTTTCACATGCAACTTGCTTTAACATGTTTAACAGTGCATGAAATGTTGTCTAATACAAAAAGAATAATGCATTTTAGTGGCTGGATCTGGTTTTATCATATTCTGAATTGAAAGTTAAAAATGAGCTTTTCACAGCCAGCAGAGGTCAAAATAAGCAGTGATGCAAACTCAGTAAGAGACATAGATTTTCACTTGCAACTTGCTTAAACATATTTAACAGTGCATGAAATGTTGTCTAAAACAAAAAGAATGATGCATTTTAGTGGCTGGATCCGGTTTTATCACATTCTGAATTGAACGTTGAAATAAGCTTTTCTTAGCCAGCAGAGGTCAAAATAAGCAGTAATGCAAACTCAGTCAGAGACATAGATTTTCACTTGCAACTTGCTTTAACGTGTTTAAAAGTACATGAAATGGTGTCTAAAACAAAAAGAATGATGCATTTTAGTGGCTGGATCTGGTTTTATCACATTCTGTATTGGACATTGAAAATGAGCTTTTCTCAGCCAGCAGAGGTCAAAATAAGCAGTAATGCAAACTCAGTCAGAGACATAGATTTTCACTTGCAACTTTCTTAAACATTTTTAACAGTGCATGAAATGTTGTGTAAAACAAAAGGAAAATGCTTTTTGGATCTGTTTTTATCACTTTCTGAATTGAACGTTGAAAATGAGCTTTTCTCAGCCAGCAGAGGTCAAAATAAGCAGTAATGCAAACTCAGTCAGAGACATAGATTTTCACGTGCAACTTGCTTTAACATGTTTAACAGTGCATGAAATGCTGTCTAAAACAAAAAGAATGATGCATTTTAGTGGCTGGATCCGGTTTTATCACATTCTGAATTGAACGTTGAAAATGAGCTTTTCTTAGCCAGCAGAGGTCAAAATAAGCAGTAATGCAAACTCAGTCAGAGACATAGATTTTCACTTGCAACTTGCTTAAACATATTTAACAGTGCATGAAATGTTGTCTAAAACAAAAAGAATGATGCATTTTAGTGGCTGGATCCGGTTTTATCACATTCTGAATTGAACGTTGAAAATGAGCTTTTCTTAGCCAGCAGAGGTCAAAATAAGCAGTAATGCAAACTCAGTCAGAGACATAGATTTTCACTTGCAACTTGCTTTAACATGTTTAACAGTGCATGAAATGTTGTCTAAAACAAAAAGAATGATGCATTTTAGTGGCTGGATCTGGTTTTATCCCATTCTGTATTGGACGTTGAAAATTAGCTTTTCTCAGCCAGCAGAGGTCAAAATAAGCAGTGATGCAAACTCAGTAAGAGACATAGATTTTCACTTGCAACTTGCTTAAACATATTTAACAGTGCATGAAATGTTGTCTAAAACAAAAAGAATGATGCATTTTAGTGGCTGGATCCGGTTTTATCACATTCTGAATTGAACGTTGAAATGAGCTTTTCTAAGCCAGCAGAGGTCAAAATAAGCAGTAATGCAAACTCAGTCAGAGACATAGATTTTCACTTGCAACTTGCTTTACATGTTTAACAGTGCATGAAATGTTGTCTAAAACAAAAAGAATCATGCATTTTAATGGCTGTATCTTTTTTTATCACATTCTGAATTGAACGTTGAAAATGAGCTTTTCTCAGCCAGCAGAGGTCAAAATAAGCAGTAATGCAAACTCAGTCAGAGACATAGATTTTCATTTGCAACTTCCTTTAACATGTTTAACAGTGCATGAAATGTTGTCTAAAACAAAAAGAATGAGGCATTTTAGTGGCTGGATCTGGTTTTATCACATTCTGTATTGGATGTTGAAAATGAGCTGTTCTCAGCCAGCAGAGGTCAAAATAAGCAGTAATGCAAACTCAGTCAGAGACATAGAGTTTCACTTGCAACTTTCTTAAAAATATTTAACAGTGCATGAAATGTCTAAAACAAAAAGAATGATGCATCTTAGTGGCTGGATCTGGTTTTATCACATTCTGAATTGAACGTTGAAAATGAGCTTTTCACAGCCAGCAGAGGTCAAAATAAGCAGTAATGCAAACTCAGTCAGAGACATAGATTTTCATTTGCAACTTCCTTTAACATGTTTAACAGTGCATGAAATGTTGTCTAAAACAAAAAGAATGATGCATTTTAGTGGCTGGATCTGGTTTTATCACATTCTGTATTGGACGTTGAAAATGAGATTTTCTCAGCAAGCAGAGTTCAAAATAAGCAGTAATGCAAACTCAGTCAGAGACATAGATTTTCACTTGCAACTTTCTTATATATATTTACCAGTGCATGAAATGTTGTCTAAAACAAAAAGAAAATGCTTTTTAGTGGCTGGATCTGTTTTTATCACTTTCTGAATAGAACGTTGAAAATGAGCTTTTCACAGCCAGCAGAGGTCAAAATAAGCAGTAATACAAACTCAGTCAGAGACATAGATTTTCACTTGCAACTTGCTTTAACATGTTTAACAGTGCATGAAATGCTGTCTAAAACAAAAAGAATGATGCATTTTAGTGGCTGGATCTGGTTTTATCACATTCTGAATTGAACGTTGAAAATGAGGTTCCCCTTCGCTTGGGGAACTTCAGTGCCATGAATGGGAGGATTCGGATCAGAAGCCGCTTATCTGGAGAGTATTGAACGGGCCAATGAATGAAATTAATTGGCAGCGTAAGCTTGCGCAGGTGTGCGACATCTGCAATCATCTCAGCATATAAGCACACCTGAAGCCAGCAGACGCCATCCTTTTCGCTTCAGATCCTTTCTGAGTGAGTCGATGAGGGTTCCTCTTGCTGATCAGCACTTCAGAGCGAACGAGTGTGTCTCCCGGTCCAGAGTGGGTCTTCGCGGTGGCAGACGGTCGAGCTGGGTTACTCCCTTGCCTGCGGTTCTTTGGGTCCGGTCCTCCAGAGCGGTGCGTATAGTTGCAACTTTCCTAAAAGAGCAACACAGTCGTGCAGCACGTCCTTTTCAGGATGGCGCTCCGACTGTGCGTTTCTGGATGCGGGGGTTTCCTGTCTCCGGATGATGGACACGATCACTGCATTGCATGTTTGGGGGTCCAGCATGTTAATGCGGTGCTCGCGGGCGGTTCATGTCGTCATTGCGATGCCATGACCGTTGCACAGCTAAGATCGCGGCTAACTTTCGCAAGAGAGCGAGCCACCCCAGTTGCCTCCTGTTCTAAAAAAGCAGCGGGCGCTCGGGCAGATCTGAGGGTTTCAGCGGGAGCTAATCCGCCGCCCACGGGCTCGCGGACCTCTCGCTCCTCACGGCGCTCCATCCAAGCTTCGGGTGGTGAGAGTGATCCGTCTAACCAGATGGTAGCTCTCACACTCGCTGACACCGGAGATCAGATGTCCTCCGCGGCATCGGAGGGTGGGCTTTCACTGTCCGACGAAGATCCGGACCCGCTCGCCCCCTCCGGGCAGGTGAGCGCTGTCAAATCGGATCCTGAAGCGGACATGTTAGCCGTGCTTTCCCGGGCTGCTTCGGCCGTGGGGTTGGAGATGGTTTATCCCCCAGCTCCGCGGCCGGACCGACTAGATGGGTGCTACGTAGAGGACCAGAAGGCGAAGCCTTCGAAGCCTCTCGTCCCCTTCTTCCCGGAAGTGCACAGTAGGCTCACGCAGTCCTGGAGGGCACCTTTCTCTGCCCGTGCTGCGAGTGCCTCCGCCCTCACCGCCCTTGATGGCGGAGCTGCCAGGGGGTATGAGGCGATCCCGTCAGTGGAGCGCGCTATCGCGGTCAATCTTTGTCCGCGCGGCGCCTCTACGTGGCGGGGTTTGCCCCGCCTCCCGTCCAAAGCCTGTAGGTTGTCTGCCTCCCTCGGAGCCAGAGCTTATAAGGCTGCGGGCCAGGCTGCTTCTGCTTTGCACGCGATGGCCACCTACCAGCGCTACCAAGCGCAGGCGCTGGCCGAGCTGCACGAGGGCGGGTCCAACCCAAGCTTATTACATGAGCTGCGCACCGCGACCGACTATGCTCTTCGGACTACTAAGTCCGCCGCGTGTGCGCTGGGGAGGACGATGTCCACACTTGTGGTTCAGGAACGCCACCTCTGGCTAAACCTGGCCGATATGCGCGACGTTGACAAAGTTCGCTTTCTTGACTCGCCCATATCCCAGGCTGGCCTGTTCGGCGACACCGTCGGTGAATTCACCCAGGAATTCAAGGCGGTGAAAGAGCAGTCGGATGCGATGGGCAATGTCATCTATCGGCGTGGCCGTAAGCCCGCTCCGCCCGCCGAGCCATCCACCTCCGCTGTTCCTCGCCGAGGGCGCCCGCCAACGAGTGCTGCCCCGCCCCCGCCTGCGCCTCCGGCCAAGCGGGCGCGGCGTTCACCTCGAAAGCAGGCAGCCCCTCCTGCCCAGGGCGCCGTTAAGTCCGGTAAACGGACCGCGAAGCGTCCCTGAGACAGGCCATCCGGAGAGGAGGAAACTTGCTCTTTCCCCGCTGGAGGGCGGGGCCCCGATTACAACGGTACTTTTCAGTGCCACCAAAACATCAGTAAAAGAGCACTTTTCCCCTTCCCCGGATGTGACTGCACGAGTTCTGCCAGTCCGGGACGCGCTGCCTTCCGGCTCGCAGACTCTACGTGCTTCGCCAGTGGCTCACGAGCGCTGGGGGGACGGTCTCCCTTCCCTCAGCCCTCCAGCCCCCTCTCCGGAGTCAGGGTGCGGAGCCAGAGCGAATCGCTCTCCTCCAGCTTTTCCGCGGGACCCTCGTGCTTCCCGGATCAGCACACCCACTCCGCGCTGCCCCACCGCTGGTACGTCAGCGATTGTAGCGATGACTCCATTAGCGAGGGCTCTGCCTGCCTGGTTAGCGCGGGCCAGCCCCTCGCGGTGGCTCATACGCACAATCAGACTCGGTTACGCGATTCAGTTCGCGAAACGGCCCCCCAAGTTTACGGGCGTGTATTTCTCCAGGGTCAACCCCCTGTCCGCCCCTGTCTTGCGAGAGGAGATTGCTGCCCTCCTGGCGAAGGGTGCAATCGAGCCGGTTCCTCCAGCCGAGATGGAGAGTGGGTTTTACAGCCCATACTTCATCGTACCCAAAAAGAGCGGTGGGTCACGGCCAATCCTGGATCTGCGCGTTTTGAACCGCTGTCTGCACAAGCTGCCGTTCAGAATGCTCACGCAGAGGCGCATTCTCCAATGCGTTCGTCCTCGGGATTGGTTTGCAGCCATAGACCTGAAGGACGCGTATTTCCATGTCTCCATTCTTCCACGCCACCGCCAATTTCTGCGGTTTGCGTTCGAGGGTCGAGCGTGGCAGTACAAGGTCCTCCCCTTCGGGCTCTCTCTGTCTCCGCGGGTCTTCACCAAACTCGCGGAGGGTGCCCTAGCGCCCCTTCGGCTCGCGGGCATTCGCATACTCAATTATCTCGACGACTGGCTGATTTTAGCCCACTCGCGGGAGCAATTGATTATGCACAGGGACGAGGTGCTTCGGCATCTCCGCCTACTGGGGCTTCAGGTCAACCGAGAAAAGAGCAAACTCGCCCCCGTGCAGAGGATTTCTTTTCTCGGGATGGAGCTGGACTCGATCACCATGGTAGCGCACCTCTCCGAGGAACGCGCTCGCCTGTTGCTGAACTGTCTGAGGGAGCTCGACAGCAAACTAGTGGTCCCACTGAAGTTCTTTCAGAGGCTCCTGGGGCATATGGCATCCGCAGCCGCCGTCACGCCGCTCGGGTTGCTCCATATGAGACCACTTCAGCACTGGCTTCACGATCGGGTCCCCAGACGCGCATGGCACGCGGGCACACACCGGGTCTCGGTTACTGCGCTGTGTCGCCGCGCCCTCAGCCCTTGGAACGACCCCTCGTTCCTACAGGCCGGTGTGCCTCTAGGACAGGCGTCCAGCCATGTTGTTGTTTCAACAGACGCTTCCAACACGGGTTGGGGGGCCGTGTGTCGCGGGCATGCGGCTGCGGGCCTCTGGAAGGGTGCCCAGCTGCATTGGCATATCAATCGCCTAGAGCTGTTGGCAGTGTTCCTCGCTCTCCACCGCTTTTTACCGGTGCTGGAGCAGCAACACGTGCTGGTCAGGACGGACAGTACGGCGGCGGCGGCGTATATCAACCGCATGGGGGGTATGCGCTCTCGCCGCATGTCTCAGCTCGCCCGCCGTCTGCTCCTCTGGAGTCACCCGCGGCTGAAATCGCTGCGCGCCATTCACGTCCCAGGCACGCTCAATCGTGCAGCCGATGCGCTCTCACGACAGCTGTTACGCCCTGGAGAATGGAGACTCCACCCCGAGTCTGTTCAGCTGATATGGGCGCGATTCGGGGAGGCCCAGATCGATCTGTTTGCTTCCCCCGAGAACGCTCACTGCCAGTTGTTTTTTTCCCTGACCGAGGGCTCTCTCGGCACGGATGCACTGGCCCACAGCTGGCCTCGGGGCATGCGCAAGTATGCGTTTCCCCCAGTGAGCCTGCTCGCGCAGTTTCTGTGCAAGGTCAGGGAGGACGAGGAACAGGTTCTGCTAGTTGCGCCCCTTTGGCCCAACCGGACCTGGATATCAGAGCTCTCACTCCTCGCGACGGCCCTCCCCTGGCGGATCCCTTTGAGAGAGGACCTACTCTCTCAGGGACAGGGCACCATCTGGCACCCTCGCCCCGATCTTTGGAACCTCCACGTGTGGTCCCTAGACGCGAGGAAGACTTAGGTAACCTACCGACTGCGGTGGTTAATACCATCACTCAGGCTAGAGCCCCCTCCACGAGGCGCGCCTACGCCCTGAAGTGGAGTCTATTCACTGAATGGTGCGTCTCTCGCAGAGAAGACCCCCGAAATTGCCAGATTAGTGTTGTGCTCTCTTTCCTTCAAGAGAAGTTGGACAGCAGGCTGTCGCCCTCCACTCTCAAGGTTTACGTGGCCGCCATCTCCGCTTATCATAGCGCGGTAGCTGGCGGCACCGTGGGAAAGCATAACCTGGTCATCCAGTTCCTTAGGGGTGCTAGGCGAATTAATCCATCTCGCCCCCCTCTCATGCCCTCTTGGGATCTCGCCCTCGTTCTCACGAGTCTGCGATCCGATCCCTTTGAGCCACTCGAATCAGTATCTCTAAGATTTCTGTCCCTGAAGACAGCTCTGCTGGTTGCGTTGGCCTCCATCAAGAGGGTCGGGGACCTGGAGGCATTTTCGGTCAGTGACTCGTGCCTGGAATTCGGGCCGGATTACTCTCACGTTATCCTGAGACCCCGCCCCGGTTATGTGCCCAAGGTTCCTACCACCCCCTTTAGAGATCAGGTAGTGAACCTGCAAGCGCTGCCCCCGGAGGAGGCAGACCCAGCCCTTTCTTTACTTTGTCCAGTTCGCGCTCTGCGCATTTATGTGGACCGTACTCAGAATTTTAGATCATCTGAGCAGCTCTTTGTCTGTTATGGCGGTCGGCAGCAGGGAAGTGCCGTATCGAAACAAAGATTATCCTACTGGATTGTGGATGCCATTTCACTCGCTTATTCGAGTCGAGGTCAGCCGTGTCCCCCGGGAGTACGTGCACACTCCACTCGGAGCGTTGCATCCTCTTGGGCGCGTGCACGCGGCGCCTCTCTAACAGACATCTGTAGAGCTGCGGGCTGGGCGACACCCAACACATTTGCAAGGTTTTACAATCTGCGAGTGGAGCCGGTTTCCTCAAGGGTATTAGGTAACCCTTTGGTGATTGAGGAGACAACTCGGTAGGGTGTTGAAACACGCTTGCTGCGCCATTCTCCCTAACACGGAGGTACGTGCGCCTTTTTTATCTGTCAGTAAAGTTCCCCGTCAGGTGAGCCCTGCAGATTCCTCCGTGGCCCCCAGCACTGACTCAGCGGAGGAGTCACTTGCTGGCCCACTACGTTGTAGGTCTGCCCGCTGGTCAGCCCGCGTTTTGGGTATAGGTGCCTGCTATGCGTGATCCCCACTAGGCGATCCCATATGCTTATTCCGCCACGGTTAAGTCCCCCCCCTGGGCGGACCCGTGTCTTCCCTCTCCGCTAACCACTCTTTGCTATGCGTACTCCCCCTTTTTAGGGCTAGTCCATAGGTAAATTCTGCCATCTATCCCCCCCTTGGGTAACGGATGGCCTCCGCAGCGTCCTCCCTATCGGGATTGCACGCTTCCCAACGTACTGTCGTATTTCCTAGAATTATCTAGATGCTCACGACTTCCCAAAAAATATATCTAAATCCGTAAAACTTCTGTTGAAGTAGGATAAATTAGGGCCAGGGACACGTTGGAGGACCGCGCCCCCCATGATGTGGGTGCGTCACGCTTGCTTGACTATCTCCTCATCGGGGGTGTTGGTAAGGTGCAGTCATTATGGCGCTTTCCATATTCTCCCATTCATGGCACTGAAGTTCCCCAACCGAAGGGGAACGTTCGAGGTTACAGAAGTAACCCTTCGTTCCCCGAGGAGGGGAACGGAAGTGCCATATTCCGTCGCCATAATGACTGTCCCTTAGCTGTTTGAAAGTCTCTTCAGCTTAAAAGGATGGCGTCTGCTGGCTTCAGGTGTGCTTATATGCTGAGATGATTGCAGATGTCGCACACCTGCGCAAGCTTACGCTGCCAATTAATTTCATTCATTGGCCCGTTCAATACTCTCCAGATAAGCGGCTTCTGATCCGAATCCTCCCATTCATGGCACTTCCGTTCCCCTCCTCGGGGAACGAAGGGTTACTTCTGTAACCTCGAACGTTTTCTCAGCCAGCAAAGGTCAAAATAAGCAGTAATGCAAACTCAGTCAGAGACATAGATTTTCACTTGCAACTTGCTTTAACATGTTTAACAGTGCATGAAATGTTGTCTAAAACAAAAAGAATGATGCATTTTAGTGGCTGGATCTGGTTTTATCCCATTCTGTATTGGACGTTGAAAATTAGCTTTTCTCAGCCAGCAGAGGTCAAAATAAGCAGTGATGCAAACTCAGTAAGAGACATAGATTTTCACTTGCAACTTGCTTAAACATATTTAACAGTGCATGAAATGTTGTCTAAAACAAAAAGAATGATGCATTTTAGTGGCTGGATCCGGTTTTATCACATTCTGAATTGAACGTTGAAATGAGCTTTTCTAAGCCAGCAGAGGTCAAAATAAGCAGTAATGCAAACTCAGTCAGAGACATAGATTTTCACTTGCAACTTGCTTTACATGTTTAACAGTGCATGAAATGTTGTCTAAAACAAAAAGAATCATGCATTTTAGTGGCTGGATCTGGTTTTATCACATTCTGTATTGGATGTTGAAAATGAGCTGTTCTCAGCCAGCAGAGGTCAAAATAAGCAGTAATGCAAACTCAGTCAGAGACATAGAGTTTCACTTGCAACTTTCTTAAAAATATTTAACAGTGCATGAAATGTCTAAAACAAAAAGAATGATGCATCTTAGTGGCTGGATCTGGTTTTATCACATTCTGAATTGAACGTTGAAAATGAGCTTTTCACAGCCAGCAGAGGTCAAAATAAGCAGTAATGCAAACTCAGTCAGAGACATAGATTTTCATTTGCAACTTCCTTTAACATGTTTAACAGTGCATGAAATGTTGTCTAAAACAAAAAGAATGATGCATTTTAGTGGCTGGATCTGGTTTTATCACATTCTGTATTGGACGTTGAAAATGAGATTTTCTCAGCAAGCAGAGTTCAAAATAAGCAGTAATGCAAACTCAGTCAGAGACATAGATTTTCACTTGCAACTTTCTTATATATATTTACCAGTGCATGAAATGTTGTCTAAAACAAAAAGAAAATGCTTTTTAGTGGCTGGATCTGTTTTTATCACTTTCTGAATAGAACGTTGAAAATGAGCTTTTCACAGCCAGCAGAGGTCAAAATAAGCAGTAATACAAACTCAGTCAGAGACATAGATTTTCACTTGCAACTTGCTTTAACATGTTTAACAGTGCATGAAATGCTGTCTAAAACAAAAAGAATGATGCATTTTAGTGGCTGGATCTGGTTTTATCACATTCTGAATTAAACGTTGAAAATGAGGTTTTCTCAGCCAGCAAAGGTCAAAATAAGCAGTAATGCAAACTCAGTCAGAGACATAGATTTTCACTTGCAACTTGCTTTAACATGTTTAACAGTGCATGAAATGTTGTCTAAAACAAAAAGAATTATGCATTTTAGTGGCTGGATCTGGTTTTATCACATTCTAAATTGAACGTTGAAAATGAGCTTTTCACAGCCAGCAGAGGTCAAAATAAGCAGTAATGCAAACTCAGTCAGAGACATAGATTTTCACTTGCAACTTGCTTTAACATGTTTAACAGTGCATGAAATGTTGTCTAAAACAAAAAGAATGATGCATTTTAGTGGCTGGATCTGGTTTTATCACATTCTGTATTGGATGTTGAAAATGAGCTGTTCTCAGCCAGCAGAGGTCAAAATAAGCAGTAATGCAAACTCAGTCAGAGACATAGAGTTTCACTTGCAACTTTCTTAAAAATATTTAACAGTGCATGAAATGTTGTCTAAAACAAAAAGAAAATGCTTTTTAGTTACTGGATCTGTTTTTATCACTTTCTGAATTGAACGTTGAAAATGAGCTTTTCTCAGCCAGCAGAGGTCAAAATAAGCAGTAATGCAAACTCTGTCAGAGACATAGATTTTCACTTGCAACTTGCTTTAACATGTTTAACAGTGCATGAAATGCTGTCTAAAACAAAAAGAAAATGCTTTTTAGTGGCTGGATCTGTTTTTATCACTTTCTGAATTCAACGTTGAAAATGAGCTTTTCACAGCCAGCAGAGGTCAAAATAAGCAGTAATGCAAACTCAGTCAGAGACATAGATTTTCATTTGCAACTTCCTTTAACATGTTTAACAGTGCATGAAATGTTGTCTAAAACAAAAAGAATGATGCATCTTAGTGGCTGGATCTGGTTTTATCACATTCTGAATTGAACGTTGAAAATGAGCTTTTCACAGCCAGCAGAGGTCAAAATAAGCAGTAATGCAAACTCAGTCAGAGACATAGATTTTCATTTGCAACTTCCTTTAACATGTTTAACAGTGCATGAAATGTTGTCTAAAACAAAAAGAATGATGCATCTTAGTGGCTGGATCTGGTTTTATCACATTCTGAATTGAACGTTGAAAATGAGCTTTTCTCAGCCAGCAGAGTTCAAAATAAGCAGTAATGCAAACTCAATCAGAGACATAGATTTTTACTTGCAACTTGCTTAAACATATTTAACAGTGCATGAAATGTTGTCTAAAACAAAAAGAAAATGCTTTTTAGTGGCTGGATCTGTTTTTATCACTTTCTGAATTGAATGTTGAAAATGAGCTTTTCACAGCCAGCAGAGGTCAAAATAAGCAGTAATGCAAACTCAGTCAGAGACATAGATTTTCACTTGCAACTTGCTTTAACATGTTTAAAAGTGCATGAAATGTTGTCTAAAACAAAAAGAATGATGCATTTTAGTGGCTGGATCTGGTTTTATCACATTCTGAATTGAACGTTGAAAATGAGGTTTTCTCAGCCAGCAAAGGTCAAAATAAGCAGTAATGCAAACTCAGTCAGAGACATAGATTTTCACTTGCAACTTGCTTTAACATGTTTAACAGTGCATGAAATGTTGTCTAAAACAAAAAGAATGATGCATTTTAGTGGCTGGATCTGGTTTTATCACATTCTAAATTGAACGTTGAAAATGAGCTTTTCACAGCCAGCAGAGGTCAAAATAAGCAGTAATGCAAACTCAGTCAGAGACATAGATTTTCACTTGCAACTTGCTTTAACATGTTTAACAGTGCATGAAATGTTGTCTAAAACAAAAAGAATGATGCATTTTAGTGGCTGGATCTGGTTTTATCACATTCTGTATTGGATGTTGAAAATGAGCTGTTCTCAGCCAGCAGAGGTCAAAATAAGCAGTAATGCAAACTCAGTCAGAGACATAGAGTTTCACTTGCAACTTTCTTAAAAATATTTAACAGTGCATGAAATGTTGTCTAAAACAAAAAGAAAATGCTTTTTAGTTACTGGATCTGTTTTTATCACTTTCTGAATTGAACGTTGAAAATGAGCTTTTCTCAGCCAGCAGAGGTCAAAATAAGCAGTAATGCAAACTCTGTCAGAGACATAGATTTTCACTTGCAACTTGCTTTAACATGTTTAACAGTGCATGAAATGCTGTCTAAAACAAAAAGAAAATGCTTTTTAGTGGCTGGATCTGTTTTTATCACTTTCTGAATTCAACGTTGAAAATGAGCTTTTCACAGCCAGCAGAGGTCAAAATAAGCAGTAATGCAAACTCAGTCAGAGACATAGATTTTCATTTGCAACTTCCTTTAACATGTTTAACAGTGCATGAAATGTTGTCTAAAACAAAAAGAATGATGCATTTTAGTGGCTGGATCTGGTTTTATCCCATTCTGTATTGGACGTTGAAAATTAGCTTTTCTCAGCCAGCAGAGGTCAAAATAAGCAGTGATGCAAACTCAGTAAGAGACATAGATTTTCACTTGCAACTTGCTTAAACATATTTAACAGTGCATGAAATGTTGTCTAAAACAAAAAGAATGATGCATTTTAGTGGCTGGATCCGGTTTTATCACATTCTGAATTGAACGTTGAAATGAGCTTTTCTAAGCCAGCAGAGGTCAAAATAAGCAGTAATGCAAACTCAGTCAGAGACATAGATTTTCACTTGCAACTTGCTTTACATGTTTAACAGTGCATGAAATGTTGTCTAAAACAAAAAGAATCATGCATTTTAATGGCTGTATCTTTTTTTATCACATTCTGAATTGAACGTTGAAAATGAGCTTTTCTCAGCCAGCAGAGGTCAAAATAAGCAGTAATGCAAACTCAGTCAGAGACATAGATTTTCATTTGCAACTTCCTTTAACATGTTTAACAGTGCATGAAATGTTGTCTAAAACAAAAAGAATGAGGCATTTTAGTGGCTGGATCTGGTTTTATCACATTCTGTATTGGATGTTGAAAATGAGCTGTTCTCAGCCAGCAGAGGTCAAAATAAGCAGTAATGCAAACTCAGTCAGAGACATAGAGTTTCACTTGCAACTTTCTTAAAAATATTTAACAGTGCATGAAATGTCTAAAACAAAAAGAATGATGCATCTTAGTGGCTGGATCTGGTTTTATCACATTCTGAATTGAACGTTGAAAATGAGCTTTTCACAGCCAGCAGAGGTCAAAATAAGCAGTAATGCAAACTCAGTCAGAGACATAGATTTTCATTTGCAACTTCCTTTAACATGTTTAACAGTGCATGAAATGTTGTCTAAAACAAAAAGAATGATGCATTTTAGTGGCTGGATCTGGTTTTATCACATTCTGTATTGGACGTTGAAAATGAGATTTTCTCAGCAAGCAGAGTTCAAAATAAGCAGTAATGCAAACTCAGTCAGAGACATAGATTTTCACTTGCAACTTTCTTATATATATTTACCAGTGCATGAAATGTTGTCTAAAACAAAAAGAAAATGCTTTTTAGTGGCTGGATCTGTTTTTATCACTTTCTGAATAGAACGTTGAAAATGAGCTTTTCACAGCCAGCAGAGGTCAAAATAAGCAGTAATACAAACTCAGTCAGAGACATAGATTTTCACTTGCAACTTGCTTTAACATGTTTAACAGTGCATGAAATGCTGTCTAAAACAAAAAGAATGATGCATTTTAGTGGCTGGATCTGGTTTTATCACATTCTGAATTGAACGTTGAAAATGAGGTTCCCCTTCGCTTGGGGAACTTCAGTGCCATGAATGGGAGGATTCGGATCAGAAGCCGCTTATCTGGAGAGTATTGAACGGGCCAATGAATGAAATTAATTGGCAGCGTAAGCTTGCGCAGGTGTGCGACATCTGCAATCATCTCAGCATATAAGCACACCTGAAGCCAGCAGACGCCATCCTTTTCGCTTCAGATCCTTTCTGAGTGAGTCGATGAGGGTTCCTCTTGCTGATCAGCACTTCAGAGCGAACGAGTGTGTCTCCCGGTCCAGAGTGGGTCTTCGCGGTGGCAGACGGTCGAGCTGGGTTACTCCCTTGCCTGCGGTTCTTTGGGTCCGGTCCTCCAGAGCGGTGCGTATAGTTGCAACTTTCCTAAAAGAGCAACACAGTCGTGCAGCACGTCCTTTTCAGGATGGCGCTCCGACTGTGCGTTTCTGGATGCGGGGGTTTCCTGTCTCCGGATGATGGACACGATCACTGCATTGCATGTTTGGGGGTCCAGCATGTTAATGCGGTGCTCGCGGGCGGTTCATGTCGTCATTGCGATGCCATGACCGTTGCACAGCTAAGATCGCGGCTAACTTTCGCAAGAGAGCGAGCCACCCCAGTTGCCTCCTGTTCTAAAAAAGCAGCGGGCGCTCGGGCAGATCTGAGGGTTTCAGCGGGAGCTAATCCGCCGCCCACGGGCTCGCGGACCTCTCGCTCCTCACGGCGCTCCATCCAAGCTTCGGGTGGTGAGAGTGATCCGTCTAACCAGATGGTAGCTCTCACACTCGCTGACACCGGAGATCAGATGTCCTCCGCGGCATCGGAGGGTGGGCTTTCACTGTCCGACGAAGATCCGGACCCGCTCGCCCCCTCCGGGCAGGTGAGCGCTGTCAAATCGGATCCTGAAGCGGACATGTTAGCCGTGCTTTCCCGGGCTGCTTCGGCCGTGGGGTTGGAGATGGTTTATCCCCCAGCTCCGCGGCCGGACCGACTAGATGGGTGCTACGTAGAGGACCAGAAGGCGAAGCCTTCGAAGCCTCTCGTCCCCTTCTTCCCGGAAGTGCACAGTAGGCTCACGCAGTCCTGGAGGGCACCTTTCTCTGCCCGTGCTGCGAGTGCCTCCGCCCTCACCGCCCTTGATGGCGGAGCTGCCAGGGGGTATGAGGCGATCCCGTCAGTGGAGCGCGCTATCGCGGTCAATCTTTGTCCGCGCGGCGCCTCTACGTGGCGGGGTTTGCCCCGCCTCCCGTCCAAAGCCTGTAGGTTGTCTGCCTCCCTCGGAGCCAGAGCTTATAAGGCTGCGGGCCAGGCTGCTTCTGCTTTGCACGCGATGGCCACCTACCAGCGCTACCAAGCGCAGGCGCTGGCCGAGCTGCACGAGGGCGGGTCCAACCCAAGCTTATTACATGAGCTGCGCACCGCGACCGACTATGCTCTTCGGACTACTAAGTCCGCCGCGTGTGCGCTGGGGAGGACGATGTCCACACTTGTGGTTCAGGAACGCCACCTCTGGCTAAACCTGGCCGATATGCGCGACGTTGACAAAGTTCGCTTTCTTGACTCGCCCATATCCCAGGCTGGCCTGTTCGGCGACACCGTCGGTGAATTCACCCAGGAATTCAAGGCGGTGAAAGAGCAGTCGGATGCGATGGGCAATGTCATCTATCGGCGTGGCCGTAAGCCCGCTCCGCCCGCCGAGCCATCCACCTCCGCTGTTCCTCGCCGAGGGCGCCCGCCAACGAGTGCTGCCCCGCCCCCGCCTGCGCCTCCGGCCAAGCGGGCGCGGCGTTCACCTCGAAAGCAGGCAGCCCCTCCTGCCCAGGGCGCCGTTAAGTCCGGTAAACGGACCGCGAAGCGTCCCTGAGACAGGCCATCCGGAGAGGAGGAAACTTGCTCTTTCCCCGCTGGAGGGCGGGGCCCCGATTACAACGGTACTTTTCAGTGCCACCAAAACATCAGTAAAAGAGCACTTTTCCCCTTCCCCGGATGTGACTGCACGAGTTCTGCCAGTCCGGGACGCGCTGCCTTCCGGCTCGCAGACTCTACGTGCTTCGCCAGTGGCTCACGAGCGCTGGGGGGACGGTCTCCCTTCCCTCAGCCCTCCAGCCCCCTCTCCGGAGTCAGGGTGCGGAGCCAGAGCGAATCGCTCTCCTCCAGCTTTTCCGCGGGACCCTCGTGCTTCCCGGATCAGCACACCCACTCCGCGCTGCCCCACCGCTGGTACGTCAGCGATTGTAGCGATGACTCCATTAGCGAGGGCTCTGCCTGCCTGGTTAGCGCGGGCCAGCCCCTCGCGGTGGCTCATACGCACAATCAGACTCGGTTACGCGATTCAGTTCGCGAAACGGCCCCCCAAGTTTACGGGCGTGTATTTCTCCAGGGTCAACCCCCTGTCCGCCCCTGTCTTGCGAGAGGAGATTGCTGCCCTCCTGGCGAAGGGTGCAATCGAGCCGGTTCCTCCAGCCGAGATGGAGAGTGGGTTTTACAGCCCATACTTCATCGTACCCAAAAAGAGCGGTGGGTCACGGCCAATCCTGGATCTGCGCGTTTTGAACCGCTGTCTGCACAAGCTGCCGTTCAGAATGCTCACGCAGAGGCGCATTCTCCAATGCGTTCGTCCTCGGGATTGGTTTGCAGCCATAGACCTGAAGGACGCGTATTTCCATGTCTCCATTCTTCCACGCCACCGCCAATTTCTGCGGTTTGCGTTCGAGGGTCGAGCGTGGCAGTACAAGGTCCTCCCCTTCGGGCTCTCTCTGTCTCCGCGGGTCTTCACCAAACTCGCGGAGGGTGCCCTAGCGCCCCTTCGGCTCGCGGGCATTCGCATACTCAATTATCTCGACGACTGGCTGATTTTAGCCCACTCGCGGGAGCAATTGATTATGCACAGGGACGAGGTGCTTCGGCATCTCCGCCTACTGGGGCTTCAGGTCAACCGAGAAAAGAGCAAACTCGCCCCCGTGCAGAGGATTTCTTTTCTCGGGATGGAGCTGGACTCGATCACCATGGTAGCGCACCTCTCCGAGGAACGCGCTCGCCTGTTGCTGAACTGTCTGAGGGAGCTCGACAGCAAACTAGTGGTCCCACTGAAGTTCTTTCAGAGGCTCCTGGGGCATATGGCATCCGCAGCCGCCGTCACGCCGCTCGGGTTGCTCCATATGAGACCACTTCAGCACTGGCTTCACGATCGGGTCCCCAGACGCGCATGGCACGCGGGCACACACCGGGTCTCGGTTACTGCGCTGTGTCGCCGCGCCCTCAGCCCTTGGAACGACCCCTCGTTCCTACAGGCCGGTGTGCCTCTAGGACAGGCGTCCAGCCATGTTGTTGTTTCAACAGACGCTTCCAACACGGGTTGGGGGGCCGTGTGTCGCGGGCATGCGGCTGCGGGCCTCTGGAAGGGTGCCCAGCTGCATTGGCATATCAATCGCCTAGAGCTGTTGGCAGTGTTCCTCGCTCTCCACCGCTTTTTACCGGTGCTGGAGCAGCAACACGTGCTGGTCAGGACGGACAGTACGGCGGCGGCGGCGTATATCAACCGCATGGGGGGTATGCGCTCTCGCCGCATGTCTCAGCTCGCCCGCCGTCTGCTCCTCTGGAGTCACCCGCGGCTGAAATCGCTGCGCGCCATTCACGTCCCAGGCACGCTCAATCGTGCAGCCGATGCGCTCTCACGACAGCTGTTACGCCCTGGAGAATGGAGACTCCACCCCGAGTCTGTTCAGCTGATATGGGCGCGATTCGGGGAGGCCCAGATCGATCTGTTTGCTTCCCCCGAGAACGCTCACTGCCAGTTGTTTTTTTCCCTGACCGAGGGCTCTCTCGGCACGGATGCACTGGCCCACAGCTGGCCTCGGGGCATGCGCAAGTATGCGTTTCCCCCAGTGAGCCTGCTCGCGCAGTTTCTGTGCAAGGTCAGGGAGGACGAGGAACAGGTTCTGCTAGTTGCGCCCCTTTGGCCCAACCGGACCTGGATATCAGAGCTCTCACTCCTCGCGACGGCCCTCCCCTGGCGGATCCCTTTGAGAGAGGACCTACTCTCTCAGGGACAGGGCACCATCTGGCACCCTCGCCCCGATCTTTGGAACCTCCACGTGTGGTCCCTAGACGCGAGGAAGACTTAGGTAACCTACCGACTGCGGTGGTTAATACCATCACTCAGGCTAGAGCCCCCTCCACGAGGCGCGCCTACGCCCTGAAGTGGAGTCTATTCACTGAATGGTGCGTCTCTCGCAGAGAAGACCCCCGAAATTGCCAGATTAGTGTTGTGCTCTCTTTCCTTCAAGAGAAGTTGGACAGCAGGCTGTCGCCCTCCACTCTCAAGGTTTACGTGGCCGCCATCTCCGCTTATCATAGCGCGGTAGCTGGCGGCACCGTGGGAAAGCATAACCTGGTCATCCAGTTCCTTAGGGGTGCTAGGCGAATTAATCCATCTCGCCCCCCTCTCATGCCCTCTTGGGATCTCGCCCTCGTTCTCACGAGTCTGCGATCCGATCCCTTTGAGCCACTCGAATCAGTATCTCTAAGATTTCTGTCCCTGAAGACAGCTCTGCTGGTTGCGTTGGCCTCCATCAAGAGGGTCGGGGACCTGGAGGCATTTTCGGTCAGTGACTCGTGCCTGGAATTCGGGCCGGATTACTCTCACGTTATCCTGAGACCCCGCCCCGGTTATGTGCCCAAGGTTCCTACCACCCCCTTTAGAGATCAGGTAGTGAACCTGCAAGCGCTGCCCCCGGAGGAGGCAGACCCAGCCCTTTCTTTACTTTGTCCAGTTCGCGCTCTGCGCATTTATGTGGACCGTACTCAGAATTTTAGATCATCTGAGCAGCTCTTTGTCTGTTATGGCGGTCGGCAGCAGGGAAGTGCCGTATCGAAACAAAGATTATCCTACTGGATTGTGGATGCCATTTCACTCGCTTATTCGAGTCGAGGTCAGCCGTGTCCCCCGGGAGTACGTGCACACTCCACTCGGAGCGTTGCATCCTCTTGGGCGCGTGCACGCGGCGCCTCTCTAACAGACATCTGTAGAGCTGCGGGCTGGGCGACACCCAACACATTTGCAAGGTTTTACAATCTGCGAGTGGAGCCGGTTTCCTCAAGGGTATTAGGTAACCCTTTGGTGATTGAGGAGACAACTCGGTAGGGTGTTGAAACACGCTTGCTGCGCCATTCTCCCTAACACGGAGGTACGTGCGCCTTTTTTATCTGTCAGTAAAGTTCCCCGTCAGGTGAGCCCTGCAGATTCCTCCGTGGCCCCCAGCACTGACTCAGCGGAGGAGTCACTTGCTGGCCCACTACGTTGTAGGTCTGCCCGCTGGTCAGCCCGCGTTTTGGGTATAGGTGCCTGCTATGCGTGATCCCCACTAGGCGATCCCATATGCTTATTCCGCCACGGTTAAGTCCCCCCCCTGGGCGGACCCGTGTCTTCCCTCTCCGCTAACCACTCTTTGCTATGCGTACTCCCCCTTTTTAGGGCTAGTCCATAGGTAAATTCTGCCATCTATCCCCCCCTTGGGTAACGGATGGCCTCCGCAGCGTCCTCCCTATCGGGATTGCACGCTTCCCAACGTACTGTCGTATTTCCTAGAATTATCTAGATGCTCACGACTTCCCAAAAAATATATCTAAATCCGTAAAACTTCTGTTGAAGTAGGATAAATTAGGGCCAGGGACACGTTGGAGGACCGCGCCCCCCATGATGTGGGTGCGTCACGCTTGCTTGACTATCTCCTCATCGGGGGTGTTGGTAAGGTGCAGTCATTATGGCGCTTTCCATATTCTCCCATTCATGGCACTGAAGTTCCCCAACCGAAGGGGAACGTTCGAGGTTACAGAAGTAACCCTTCGTTCCCCGAGGAGGGGAACGGAAGTGCCATATTCCGTCGCCATAATGACTGTCCCTTAGCTGTTTGAAAGTCTCTTCAGCTTAAAAGGATGGCGTCTGCTGGCTTCAGGTGTGCTTATATGCTGAGATGATTGCAGATGTCGCACACCTGCGCAAGCTTACGCTGCCAATTAATTTCATTCATTGGCCCGTTCAATACTCTCCAGATAAGCGGCTTCTGATCCGAATCCTCCCATTCATGGCACTTCCGTTCCCCTCCTCGGGGAACGAAGGGTTACTTCTGTAACCTCGAACGTTTTCTCAGCCAGCAAAGGTCAAAATAAGCAGTAATGCAAACTCAGTCAGAGACATAGATTTTCACTTGCAACTTGCTTTAACATGTTTAACAGTGCATGAAATGTTGTCTAAAACAAAAAGAATGATGCATTTTAGTGGCTGGATCTGGTTTTATCCCATTCTGTATTGGACGTTGAAAATTAGCTTTTCTCAGCCAGCAGAGGTCAAAATAAGCAGTGATGCAAACTCAGTAAGAGACATAGATTTTCACTTGCAACTTGCTTAAACATATTTAACAGTGCATGAAATGTTGTCTAAAACAAAAAGAATGATGCATTTTAGTGGCTGGATCCGGTTTTATCACATTCTGAATTGAACGTTGAAATGAGCTTTTCTAAGCCAGCAGAGGTCAAAATAAGCAGTAATGCAAACTCAGTCAGAGACATAGATTTTCACTTGCAACTTGCTTTACATGTTTAACAGTGCATGAAATGTTGTCTAAAACAAAAAGAATCATGCATTTTAGTGGCTGGATCTGGTTTTATCACATTCTGTATTGGATGTTGAAAATGAGCTGTTCTCAGCCAGCAGAGGTCAAAATAAGCAGTAATGCAAACTCAGTCAGAGACATAGAGTTTCACTTGCAACTTTCTTAAAAATATTTAACAGTGCATGAAATGTCTAAAACAAAAAGAATGATGCATCTTAGTGGCTGGATCTGGTTTTATCACATTCTGAATTGAACGTTGAAAATGAGCTTTTCACAGCCAGCAGAGGTCAAAATAAGCAGTAATGCAAACTCAGTCAGAGACATAGATTTTCATTTGCAACTTCCTTTAACATGTTTAACAGTGCATGAAATGTTGTCTAAAACAAAAAGAATGATGCATTTTAGTGGCTGGATCTGGTTTTATCACATTCTGTATTGGACGTTGAAAATGAGATTTTCTCAGCAAGCAGAGTTCAAAATAAGCAGTAATGCAAACTCAGTCAGAGACATAGATTTTCACTTGCAACTTTCTTATATATATTTACCAGTGCATGAAATGTTGTCTAAAACAAAAAGAAAATGCTTTTTAGTGGCTGGATCTGTTTTTATCACTTTCTGAATAGAACGTTGAAAATGAGCTTTTCACAGCCAGCAGAGGTCAAAATAAGCAGTAATACAAACTCAGTCAGAGACATAGATTTTCACTTGCAACTTGCTTTAACATGTTTAACAGTGCATGAAATGCTGTCTAAAACAAAAAGAATGATGCATTTTAGTGGCTGGATCTGGTTTTATCACATTCTGAATTGAACGTTGAAAATGAGGTTTTCTCAGCCAGCAAAGGTCAAAATAAGCAGTAATGCAAACTCAGTCAGAGACATAGATTTTCACTTGCAACTTGCTTTAACATGTTTAACAGTGCATGAAATGTTGTCTAAAACAAAAAGAATTATGCATTTTAGTGGCTGGATCTGGTTTTATCACATTCTAAATTGAACGTTGAAAATGAGCTTTTCACAGCCAGCAGAGGTCAAAATAAGCAGTAATGCAAACTCAGTCAGAGACATAGATTTTCACTTGCAACTTGCTTTAACATGTTTA
This sequence comes from Danio rerio, assembly GCF_052040795.2. Lineage (NCBI taxonomy): Eukaryota > Metazoa > Chordata > Actinopteri > Cypriniformes > Danionidae > Danio > Danio rerio. The sequence goes on from NC_141033.1 coordinate 17,277,296, forward strand.
ACAGTGCATGAAATGTTGTCTAAAACAAAAAGAATGATGCATTTTAGTGGCTGGATCTGGTTTTATCACATTCTGTATTGGATGTTGAAAATGAGCTGTTCTCAGCCAGCAGAGGTCAAAATAAGCAGTAATGCAAACTCAGTCAGAGACATAGAGTTTCACTTGCAACTTTCTTAAAAATATTTAACAGTGCATGAAATGTTGTCTAAAACAAAAAGAAAATGCTTTTTAGTTACTGGATCTGTTTTTATCACTTTCTGAATTGAACGTTGAAAATGAGCTTTTCTCAGCCAGCAGAGGTCAAAATAAGCAGTAATGCAAACTCTGTCAGAGACATAGATTTTCACTTGCAACTTGCTTTAACATGTTTAACAGTGCATGAAATGCTGTCTAAAACAAAAAGAAAATGCTTTTTAGTGGCTGGATCTGTTTTTATCACTTTCTGAATTCAACGTTGAAAATGAGCTTTTCACAGCCAGCAGAGGTCAAAATAAGCAGTAATGCAAACTCAGTCAGAGACATAGATTTTCATTTGCAACTTCCTTTAACATGTTTAACAGTGCATGAAATGTTGTCTAAAACAAAAAGAATGATGCATCTTAGTGGCTGGATCTGGTTTTATCACATTCTGAATTGAACGTTGAAAATGAGCTTTTCACAGCCAGCAGAGGTCAAAATAAGCAGTAATGCAAACTCAGTCAGAGACATAGATTTTCATTTGCAACTTCCTTTAACATGTTTAACAGTGCATGAAATGTTGTCTAAAACAAAAAGAATGATGCATCTTAGTGGCTGGATCTGGTTTTATCACATTCTGAATTGAACGTTGAAAATGAGCTTTTCTCAGCCAGCAGAGTTCAAAATAAGCAGTAATGCAAACTCAATCAGAGACATAGATTTTTACTTGCAACTTGCTTAAACATATTTAACAGTGCATGAAATGTTGTCTAAAACAAAAAGAAAATGCTTTTTAGTGGCTGGATCTGTTTTTATCACTTTCTGAATTGAATGTTGAAAATGAGCTTTTCACAGCCAGCAGAGGTCAAAATAAGCAGTAATGCAAACTCAGTCAGAGACATAGATTTTCACTTGCAACTTGCTTTAACATGTTTAAAAGTGCATGAAATGTTGTCTAAAACAAAAAGAATGATGCATTTTAGTGGCTGGATCTGGTTTTATCACATTCTGAATTGAACGTTGAAAATGAGGTTTTCTCAGCCAGCAAAGGTCAAAATAAGCAGTAATGCAAACTCAGTCAGAGACATAGATTTTCACTTGCAACTTGCTTTAACATGTTTAACAGTGCATGAAATGTTGTCTAAAACAAAAAGAATGATGCATTTTAGTGGCTGGATCTGGTTTTATCACATTCTAAATTGAACGTTGAAAATGAGCTTTTCACAGCCAGCAGAGGTCAAAATAAGCAGTAATGCAAACTCAGTCAGAGACATAGATTTTCACTTGCAACTTGCTTTAACATGTTTAACAGTGCATGAAATGTTGTCTAAAACAAAAAGAATGATGCATTTTAGTGGCTGGATCTGGTTTTATCACATTCTGTATTGGATGTTGAAAATGAGCTGTTCTCAGCCAGCAGAGGTCAAAATAAGCAGTAATGCAAACTCAGTCAGAGACATAGAGTTTCACTTGCAACTTTCTTAAAAATATTTAACAGTGCATGAAATGTTGTCTAAAACAAAAAGAAAATGCTTTTTAGTTACTGGATCTGTTTTTATCACTTTCTGAATTGAACGTTGAAAATGAGCTTTTCTCAGCCAGCAGAGGTCAAAATAAGCAGTAATGCAAACTCTGTCAGAGACATAGATTTTCACTTGCAACTTGCTTTAACATGTTTAACAGTGCATGAAATGCTGTCTAAAACAAAAAGAAAATGCTTTTTAGTGGCTGGATCTGTTTTTATCACTTTCTGAATTCAACGTTGAAAATGAGCTTTTCACAGCCAGCAGAGGTCAAAATAAGCAGTAATGCAAACTCAGTCAGAGACATAGATTTTCATTTGCAACTTCCTTTAACATGTTTAACAGTGCATGAAATGTTGTCTAAAACAAAAAGAATGATGCATCTTAGTGGCTGGATCTGGTTTTATCACATTCTGAATTGAACGTTGAAAATGAGCTTTTCACAGCCAGCAGAGGTCAAAATAAGCAGTAATGCAAACTCAGTCAGAGACATAGATTTTCATTTGCAACTTCCTTTAACATGTTTAACAGTGCATGAAATGTTGTCTAAAACAAAAAGAATGATGCATCTTAGTGGCTGGATCTGGTTTTATCACATTCTGAATTGAACGTTGAAAATGAGCTTTTCTCAGCCAGCAGAGTTCAAAATAAGCAGTAATGCAAACTCAATCAGAGACATAGATTTTTACTTGCAACTTGCTTAAACATATTTAACAGTGCATGAAATGTTGTCTAAAACAAAAAGAAAATGCTTTTTAGTGGCTGGATCTGTTTTTATCACTTTCTGAATTGAATGTTGAAAATGAGCTTTTCACAGCCAGCAGAGGTCAAAATAAGCAGTAATGCAAACTCAGTCAGAGACATAGATTTTCACTTGCAACTTGCTTTAACATGTTTAAAAGTGCATGAAATGTTGTCTAAAACAAAAAGAATGATGCATTTTAGTGGCTGGATCTGGTTTTATCACATTCTGAATTGAACGTTGAAAATGAGCTTTTCTGAGCCAGCAGAGGTCAAAATAAGCAGTAATGCAAACTCAGTCAGAGACATAGATTTTCACTTGCAACTTGCTTTAACATGTTTAACAGTGCATGAAATGTTGTCTAAAACAAAAAGAATTATGCATTTTAGTGGCTGGATCTGGTTTTATCACATTCTGAATTGATTGTTGAAAATGAGCTTTTCACAGCCAGCAGAGGTCAAAATAAGCAGTAATGCAAACTCAATCAGAGACATAGATTTTTACTTGCAACTTGCTTAAAAATATTTAACAGTGCATGAAATGTTGTCTAAAACAAAAAGAAAATGCTTTTTAGTGGCTGGATCTGTTTTTATTACTTTCTGAATTGAATGTTGAGAATGAGCTTTTCACAGCCAGCAGAGGTCAAAATAAGCAGTAATGCAAACTCAGTCAGAGACATAGATTTTCACTTGCAACTTGCTTTAACATGTTTAAGAGTGCATGAAATGTTGTCTAAAACAAAAAGAATGATGCATTTTAGTGGCTGGATCTGGTTTTATCACTTTCTGAATTGAACGTTGAAAATGAGCTTTTCTGAGCCAGCAGAGGTCAAAATAAGCAGTAATGCAAACTCAGTCAGAGACATAGATTTTCACTTGCAACTTGCTTTAACATGTTTAAAAGTGCATGAAATGTTGTCTAAAACAAAAAGAATGATGCATTTTAGTGGCTGGATCTGGTTTTATCACATTCTGAATTGAACGTTGAAAATGAGCTTTTCTGAGCCAGCCGAGGTCAAAATAAGCAGTAATGCAAACTCAGTCAGAGACATAGATTTTCACTTGCAACTTGCTTTAACATGTTTAACAGTGCATGAAATGTTGTCTAAAACAAAAAGAATGATGCATTTTAGTGGCTGGATCTGGTTTTATCACATTCTGAATTGATTGTTGAAAATGAGCTTTTCACAGCCAGCAGAGGTCAAAATAAGCAGTAATGCAAACTCAATCAGAGACATAGATTTTTACTTGCAACTTGCTTAAAAATATTTAACAGTGCATGAAATGTTGTCTAAAACAAAAAGAAAATGCTTTTTAGTGGCTGGATCTGTTTTTATTACTTTCTGAATTGAATGTTGAAAATGAGCTTTTCACAGCCAGCAGAGGTCAAAATAAGCAGTAATGCAAACTCAGTCAGAGACATAGATTTTCACTTGCAACTTGCTTTAACATGTTTAAAAGTGCATGAAATGTTGTCTAAAACAAAAAGAATGATGCATTTTAGTGGCTGGATCTGGTTTTATCACATTCTGAATTGAACGTTGAAAATGAGCTTTTCTGAGCCAGCAGAGGTCAAAATAAGCAGTAATGCAAACTCAGTCAGAGACATAGATTTTCACTTGCAACTTGCTTTAACATGTTTAACAGTGCATGAAATGCTGTCTAAAACAAAAAGAATGATGCATTTTAGTGGCTGGATCTGGTTTTATCACATTCTGAATTGAACGTTGAAAATGAGGTTTTCTCAGCCAGCAAAGGTCAAAATAAGCAGTAATGCAAACTCAGTCAGAGACATAGATTTTCACTTGCAACTTGCTTTAACATGTTTAACAGTGCATGAAATGTTGTCTAAAACAAAAAGAATTATGCATTTTAGTGGCTGGATCTGGTTTTATCACATTCTGAATTGATTGTTGAAAATGAGCTTTTCACAGCCAGCAGAGGTCAAAATAAGCAGTAATGCAAACTCAATCAGAGACATAGATTTTTACTTGCAACTTGCTTAAAAATATTTAACAGTGCATGAAATGTTGTCTAAAACAAAAAGAATGATGCATCTTAGTGGCTGGATCTGGTTTTATCACATTCTGAATTGAACGTTGAAAATGAGCTTTTCACAGCCAGCAGAGGTCAAAATAAGCAGTAATGCAAACTCAGTCAGAGACATAGATTTTCATTTGCAACTTCCTTTAACATGTTTAACAGTGCATGAAATGTTGTCTAAAACAAAAAGAATGATGCATCTTAGTGGCTGGATCTGGTTTTATCACATTCTGAATTGAACGTTGAAAATGAGCTTTTCTGAGCCAGCAGAGGTCAAAATAAGCAGTAATGCAAACTCAGTCAGAGACATAGATTTTCACTTGCAACTTGCTTTAACATGTTTAACAGTGCATGAAATGTTGTCTAAAACAAAAAGAATTATGCATTTTAGTGGCTGGATCTGGTTTTATCACATTCTGAATTGATTGTTGAAAATGAGCTTTTCACAGCCAGCAGAGGTCAAAATAAGCAGTAATGCAAACTCAGTCAGAGACATAGAGTTTCACTTGCAACTTTCTTAAAAATATTTAACAGTGCATGAAATGTTGTCTAAAACAAAAAGAAAATGCTTTTTAGTTACTGGATCTGTTTTTATCACTTTCTGAATTGAACGTTGAAAATGAGCTTTTCTCAGCCAGCAGAGGTCAAAATAAGCAGTAATGCAAACTCTGTCAGAGACATAGATTTTCACTTGCAACTTGCTTTAACATGTTTAACAGTGCATGAAATGCTGTCTAAAACAAAAAGAAAATGCTTTTTAGTGGCTGGATCTGTTTTTATCACTTTCTGAATTCAACGTTGAAAATGAGCTTTTCACAGCCAGCAGAGGTCAAAATAAGCAGTAATGCAAACTCAGTCAGAGACATAGATTTTCATTTGCAACTTCCTTTAACATGTTTAACAGTGCATGAAATGTTGTCTAAAACAAAAAGAATGATGCATCTTAGTGGCTGGATCTGGTTTTATCACATTCTGAATTGAACGTTGAAAATGAGCTTTTCACAGCCAGCAGAGGTCAAAATAAGCAGTAATGCAAACTCAGTCAGAGACATAGATTTTCATTTGCAACTTCCTTTAACATGTTTAACAGTGCATGAAATGTTGTCTAAAACAAAAAGAATGATGCATCTTAGTGGCTGGATCTGGTTTTATCACATTCTGAATTGAACGTTGAAAATGAGCTTTTCTGAGCCAGCAGAGGTCAAAATAAGCAGTAATGCAAACTCAGTCAGAGACATAGATTTTCACTTGCAACTTGCTTTAACATGTTTAACAGTGCATGAAATGTTGTCTAAAACAAAAAGAATTATGCATTTTAGTGGCTGGATCTGGTTTTATCACATTCTGAATTGATTGTTGAAAATGAGCTTTTCACAGCCAGCAGAGGTCAAAATAAGCAGTAATGCAAACTCAATCAGAGACATAGATTTTTACTTGCAACTTGCTTAAAAATATTTAACAGTGCATGAAATGTTGTCTAAAACAAAAAGAAAATGCTTTTTAGTGGCTGGATCTGTTTTTATTACTTTCTGAATTGAATGTTGAGAATGAGCTTTTCACAGCCAGCAGAGGTCAAAATAAGCAGTAATGCAAACTCAGTCAGAGACATAGATTTTCACTTGCAACTTGCTTTAACATGTTTAAGAGTGCATGAAATGTTGTCTAAAACAAAAAGAATGATGCATTTTAGTGGCTGGATCTGGTTTTATCACTTTCTGAATTGAACGTTGAAAATGAGCTTTTCTGAGCCAGCAGAGGTCAAAATAAGCAGTAATGCAAACTCAGTCAGAGACATAGATTTTCACTTGCAACTTGCTTTAACATGTTTGAAAGTGCATGAAATGTTGTCTAAAACAAAAAGAATGATGCATTTTAGTGGCTGGATCTGGTTTTATCACATTCTGAATTGAACGTTGAAAATGAGCTTTTCTGAGCCAGCCGAGGTCAAAATAAGCAGTAATGCAAACTCAGTCAGAGACATAGATTTTCACTTGCAACTTGCTTTAACATGTTTAACAGTGCATGAAATGTTGTCTAAAACAAAAAGAATGATGCATTTTAGTGGCTGGATCTGGTTTTATCACATTCTGAATTGATTGTTGAAAATGAGCTTTTCACAGCCAGCAGAGGTCAAAATAAGCAGTAATGCAAACTCAATCAGAGACATAGATTTTTACTTGCAACTTGCATAAAAATATTTAACAGTGCATGAAATGTTGTCTAAAACAAAAAGAAAATGCTTTTTAGTGGCTGGATCTGTTTTTATTACTTTCTGAATTGAATGTTGAAAATGAGCTTTTCACAGCCAGCAGAGGTCAAAATAAGCAGTAATGCAAACTCAGTCAGAGACATAGATTTTCACTTGCAACTTGCTTTAACATGTTTAAAAGTGCATGAAATGTTGTCTAAAACAAAAAGAATGATGCATTTTAGTGGCTGGATCTGGTTTTATCACATTCTGAATTGAACGTTGAAAATGAGCTTTTCTGAGCCAGCAGAGGTCAAAATAAGCAGTAATGCAAACTCAGTCAGAGACATAGATTTTCACTTGCAACTTGCTTTAACATGTTTAACAGTGCATGAAATGCTGTCTAAAACAAAAAGAATGATGCATTTTAGTGGCTGGATCTGGTTTTATCACATTCTGAATTGAACGTTGAAAATTAGGTTTTCTCAGCCAGCAAAGGTCAAAATAAGCAGTAATGCAAACTCAGTCAGAGACATAGATTTTCACTTGCAACTTGCTTTAACATGTTTAACAGTGCATGAAATGTTGTCTAAAACAAAAAGAATGATGCATTTTAGTGGCTGGATCTGGTTTTATCACATTCTAAATTGAACGTTGAAAATGAGCTTTTCACAGCCAGCAGAGGTCAAAATAAGCAGTAATGCAAACTCAGTCAGAGACATAGATTTTCACTTGCAACTTGCTTTAACATGTTTAACAGTGCATGAAATGTTGTCTAAAACAAAAAGAATGATGCATTTTAGTGGCTGGATCTGGTTTTATCACATTCTGTATTGGATGTTGAAAATGAGCTGTTCTCAGCCAGCAGAGGTCAAAATAAGCAGTAATGCAAACTCAGTCAGAGACATAGAGTTTCACTTGCAACTTTCTTAAAAATATTTAACAGTGCATGAAATGTTGTCTAAAACAAAAAGAAAATGCTTTTTAGTTACTGGATCTGTTTTTATCACTTTCTGAATTGAACGTTGAAAATGAGCTTTTCTCAGCCAGCAGAGGTCAAAATAAGCAGTAATGCAAACTCTGTCAGAGACATAGATTTTCACTTGCAACTTGCTTTAACATGTTTAACAGTGCATGAAATGCTGTCTAAAACAAAAAGAAAATGCTTTTTAGTGGCTGGATCTGTTTTTATCACTTTCTGAATTCAACGTTGAAAATGAGCTTTTCACAGCCAGCAGAGGTCAAAATAAGCAGTAATGCAAACTCAGTCAGAGACATAGATTTTCATTTGCAACTTCCTTTAACATGTTTAACAGTGCATGAAATGTTGTCTAAAACAAAAAGAATGATGCATCTTAGTGGCTGGATCTGGTTTTATCACATTCTGAATTGAACGTTGAAAATGAGCTTTTCACAGCCAGCAGAGGTCAAAATAAGCAGTAATGCAAACTCAGTCAGAGACATAGATTTTCATTTGCAACTTCCTTTAACATGTTTAACAGTGCATGAAATGTTGTCTAAAACAAAAAGAATGATGCATCTTAGTGGCTGGATCTGGTTTTATCACATTCTGAATTGAACGTTGAAAATGAGCTTTTCTCAGCCAGCAGAGTTCAAAATAAGCAGTAATGCAAACTCAATCAGAGACATAGATTTTTACTTGCAACTTGCTTAAACATATTTAACAGTGCATGAAATGTTGTCTAAAACAAAAAGAAAATGCTTTTTAGTGGCTGGATCTGTTTTTATCACTTTCTGAATTGAATGTTGAAAATGAGCTTTTCACAGCCAGCAGAGGTCAAAATAAGCAGTAATGCAAACTCAGTCAGAGACATAGATTTTCACTTGCAACTTGCTTTAACATGTTTAAAAGTGCATGAAATGTTGTCTAAAACAAAAAGAATGATGCATTTTAGTGGCTGGATCTGGTTTTATCACATTCTGAATTGAACGTTGAAAATTAGCTTTTCTGAGCCAGCAGAGGTCAAAATAAGCAGTAATGCAAACTCAGTCAGAGACATAGATTTTCACTTGCAACTTGCTTTAACATGTTTAACAGTGCATGAAATGTTGTCTAAAACAAAAAGAATGATGCATTTTAGTGGCTGGATCTGGTTTTATCACATTCTGAATTGATTGTTGAAAATGAGCTTTTCACAGCCAGCAGAGGTCAAAATAAGCAGTAATGCAAACTCAATCAGAGACATAGATTTTTACTTGCAACTTGCTTAAAAATATTTAACAGTGCATGAAATGTTGTCTAAAACAAAAAGAAAATGCTTTTTAGTGGCTGGATCTGTTTTTATTACTTTCTGAATTGAATGTTGAGAATGAGCTTTTCACAGCCAGCAGAGGTCAAAATAAGCAGTAATGCAAACTCAGTCAGAGACATAGATTTTCACTTGCAACTTGCTTTAACATGTTTAAAAGTGCATGAAATGTTGTCTAAAACAAAAAGAATGATGCATTTTAGTGGCTGGATCTGGTTTTATCACTTTCTGAATTGAACGTTGAAAATGAGCTTTTCTGAGCCAGCAGAGGTCAAAATAAGCAGTAATGCAAACTCAGTCAGAGACATAGATTTTCACTTGCAACTTGCTTTAACATGTTTAAAAGTGCATGAAATGTTGTCTAAAACAAAAAGAATGATGCATTTTAGTGGCTGGATCTGGTTTTATCACATTCTGAATTGAACGTTGAAAATGAGCTTTTCTGAGCCAGCCGAGGTCAAAATGAGCAGTAATGCAAACTCAGTCAGAGACATAGATTTTCACTTGCAACTTGCTTTAACATGTTTAACAGTGCATGAAATGTTGTCTAAAACAAAAAGAATGATGCATTTTAGTGGCTGGATCTGGTTTTATCACATTCTGAATTGATTGTTGAAAATGAGCTTTTCACAGCCAGCAGAGGTCAAAATAAGCAGTAATGCAAACTCAATCAGAGACATAGATTTTTACTTGCAACTTGCTTAAAAATATTTAACAGTGCATGAAATGTTGTCTAAAACAAAAAGAAAATGCTTTTTAGTGGCTGGATCTGTTTTTATTACTTTCTGAATTGAATGTTGAAAATGAGCTTTTCACAGCCAGCAGAGGTCAAAATAAGCAGTAATGCAAACTCAGTCAGAGACATAGATTTTCACTTGCAACTTGCTTTAACATGTTTAAAAGTGCATGAAATGTTGTCTAAAACAAAAAGAATGATGCATTTTAGTGGCTGGATCTGGTTTTATCACATTCTGAATTGAACGTTGAAAATGAGCTTTTCTGAGCCAGCAGAGGTCAAAATAAGCAGTAATGCAAACTCAGTCAGAGACATAGATTTTCACTTGCAACTTGCTTTAACATGTTTAACAGTGCATGAAATGTTGTCTAAAACAAAAAGAATGATGCATTTTAGTGACTGGATCTGGTTTTATCACATTCTGAATTGATTGTTGAAAATGAGCTTTTCACAGCCAGCAGAGGTCAAAATAAGCAGTAATGCAAACTCAGTCAGAGACATAGATTTTCACTTGCAACTTGCTTTAACATGTTTAACAGTGCATGAAATGGTGTCTAAAACAAAAAGAAAATGCTTTTTAGTGGCTGGATCTGTTTTTATCACTTTCTGAATTGAACGTTGAAAATGAGCTTTTCTCAGCCAGCAGAGGTCAAAATAAGCAGTAATGCAAACTCAGTCAGAGACATAGATTTTCACTTGCAACTTGCTTTAACATGTTTAACAGTGCATGAAATGGTGTCTAAAACAAAAAGAAAATGCTTTTTAGTGGCTGGATCTGTTTTTATCACTTTCTGAATGGAACGTTGAAAACACGTTCTCACTCCCAACCAATGACTGTAAAAAATATGGACGACGCGACAGCCCTTTTTCCCATTGAACGCCTTGAGGGCAAAACGCCTGCTTGACGGGCACAAACTGTCGCAAAAGACTGCTGAAATTGGAGCCAGACATGCGCAGAAGGATTGTCTGATGGAGCCAGAGGAGGAGCCGCGAAAATGAGCAGAGTCGAGCTTCCAATCAAACGCTTTATGTAAAATCAACTACGCCCCCCGAACTTCTCAGCATGCGTTTGCTGTCATATCAACACAAATGGATGTAATAACGTTAACAAATATGAGGGTTTTATATATTCAATCGCGCCAGCTCCAGGCCGCAGCGCACAACTTACTCGCGGCGTCGCGGGCTGATTCCGGCTCGCATGCGGCAGCGCCTGCTCGCTCGGCCGTCGCATCTGGCTCGATTGACTCGGGCTGGAATTGGGTAGTGAGTCCAGGCATCTGGAGTAGGTCCAGCAGAGGTAACATTAGTCAGTCTGAGCTCTAAGAGATAAGTCTCCGGCAGGCGAGAATCTAGCCGGAACTGTGTTTTGCTATCTGGGTGGCTAGGCGTGTATCAGCAAACTAATAAAGCCCGAAAAAAGCCCTGAACTTAGCGAATAAACAGTGTTCCACCAGGATCATGTATGTCAGAAACTATAGTTTACTGCTGAACTCATTTTGTCATGGTAAAATAACACAGAAATCGAATAATAACATTTCAGTCTACTTCAGTCTCCTGCCGAAGCTCAGACGCCGCGCTTTGAGAAACTGTCAATCACAGTTGTCAATCACGATGACACGCCCAGCATTAAATTACTGATAAAAACAAACTGTTTACAAAAATGAAGATCTGCACCTATTTCAGCACAATAACCAGTGCCTTAATCGACCAGAACTATCTTTCGGGACATTTTATTGCAAGGGTAATATTTTTTTTTATTTGGGCTCAAGTCTCCTTCATTAACACGGAGGAGACGGGCTTTATGACTTGTACTGCAGCCAGCCCCCAGGGGGCGATCTAACGGCCGAAACCTTCACTCAAACGTAGGCTTGCGGCACACCTGCTCCCAACTCGTCATATACTGACGCTTGGTCAGGAACCCTCGGCGTAAGTTATTGACGCACAGGGTACCCCTTTAGCGTCATATTTAGACGTGCAGGGATTCCCTATAGAATATGTACCTGAGCCTGAGGCGTCATAGGGAGACGCTGGAGGCTCGTATAATTACCAATAGATGTCAACGCAATTTTTAAAACCTGATTTACGCCTATTATCGCAGTTTTCTTATTTTAAAAATATGTAATTTTTATTTTGTTCATGAAAAGCGTTTGTAAACTGGGTCGAAACTACTGTATGAATAAACTTCGGTCCACGTGACATCCCTTCACGGTGAGTTTAACGCCGCTCTGCTATTGGTCAAACTGCATCAGCGCTGAGTTCTCAGATGAGTTCAGCTGTCAACATTAAATAGTGTGTTAATGCTGCATAATGTATTTTATTGGAGATTAGTTGGTGTTTATAAATATGTTATCATTTACTTCAAATTTAATGAGTGAAATTATACTCGGTTGCCCAGTTTAGGGTAACTATGCCTAATAAAACTTTAGGTGCGTTCGACATGAAGCTCAGCTGCAGCCGGTGATCAACGAGATTAGCCGAGCGCAGGCGGGGCGGAGTTGAAAACGGAGCCGTCAAGACGGACAGCTGGACACTTCGGGACTCAAAGTTGTTGCAGTCATGATGATTGATCACATGGCGTCATCATATTTTTTTGTTATTTTTATTTATAACAACAAAACATTTACAAATAAAACAGAATACAGGCTCTTCAAACTGTAGTTCCTTTTTAAACAATAAGAGAGAATTATGAATAAAATATATAACAAATGCATGAGAGAAATAAGAGGAAATGAGAGGTTAATATAAACATAAAAACGAACAGGTCTATTAAATACAAAGCAATAAGCATAAATTCTAGGAGTTAAACATCAATCTTTAGGCTAATACTTCTTGTTTACATCTGCTAAAAAAGGGTTTACATATATGTACATTTATAGATATAGAAATTTCCCATGTAAAAAGCAAAACAAGGTGTTTTGATTAGGTCTTAATAAATGACATTATTTTGGATAATGAATGAATTTTCAAAAAAGCATTTTAATCCAAAAAGATTGTGTTGAAAAGAACAAAAGGTAAAATAAGTGAGCGATGTAGGAGTTTCCCAGAAAGAGCAGGTAGCCTTTAAACTGCTAGACAGAAAATAAAATATATATTTATATTATAATAATAAAGCCATTTTATAATTATTTAATAAAATAGTTCTTTAACTTAATTTGTTAAGAGAGCTTTAGGGTGGCAGGATCAATGATGATGATTTTCTTATTTCAAGTCTGTAAGACTTATTTGAGTTCATATTTAGGTTATTCACTAAAATATACACTAAAATATATCATTTAAATCGTTCATGGAGATGAATGCAGTAAATAGTCTGTATAAAAAAGTTAAAAAATAAACCTGTGCAAACAAGCTAACCTTTATAACCAGATTATTTAACAAAAGATGATACTGCAGTAAAATATTTGTAGTCTTTTAATAAGCAAGATGTGTACAGGATAGAGAGGATGTGAAAAGTGAATTGTTTGTTTTGAAACTTTTGAATCGGAATTTGTCCAATTATAAACCCGAAATACACGTGTTTGTTGTCATGTGGTGAACTCGGCCAATCGTGTAATATCGGTGTCGTCATCAAAGCTCCTGCAGTCGCTCTTCAGAAGCTGCATGGTCTGAGTTTGCCGTCTGATCTCGGAGCGCTGTCGCGGTACTTTGATGCCACATGTGACAGTCACGTGGCGTCGGCGCAGCATCAATCCGGACAAGATTTCTAACCAGAATGCACCGCTTTAAGACAGATTTCGATCGATCTGCGCAGCGCTGCATGAAGTCGAACGCACCTTTTGATTCATTCATATTATTTATTTTTTTTTTTACTTTAAAAATATTACTTTTCAAGTACTAAGTTTAAAAAATGTTTTTGGCTGATTTTTTTCATTTTAAATGATTTATTGAAGTTCGGGTCATTGTATGTGGCGATCTATTTTTTACAGTCTATGGTCGCGATCCCAAGGTTCATTGCGATCCCAAGGTTCACTGCGGTTTTCCATAAGGTAAGTAAAAAGTAAACGAATAAAGACGATTTGTTGATAAAGCATGTACTGTAAACTAGCGACGTTATCTAATTACATCAAGTTCATTTATTAAAAAAATACTTTTTCTTCACATATAACGTTGGTCATGCATAGCTTAGAACAATATATACATTTTAAGATGAGGAACAGTGTTACCAGATTGTTGTTTTCCACAATAGAATTCGTGCAAAATCTATAATATGCAATATACAACTCTAATAATACAAATGTATTCATAATTGTTTCAATATTAAAGCAAATCAAGTGTTTCCAAAGGTTTAAAGGCTACATTGTTAAAACAATTATTTTCCATGCCTTAAAAAAAAACACACACACACACACACACACACACACACACACATATATATATATATATATATATATATATATATATATATATATATATATATATATGTATATATATGTATATATGTATATGTGTATATGTGTATATATATATATATATATATATATATATATATATATATATATATATATATATATATATAAAACTTACAGGTGTAAATTATTAGGTGTTCATTGTTCAGATATGAATATTTTCTCTTTGCTTTTTTCAGGTTCTTTAGATTACTTTAAAAATCCAATTTAGTTTTCTAATAAGCAAAAAGTAAAGTCACTTTACCAATGTCTATACGTTAAATTGCACTTGTCTCTCTCTCTATCTCTGTTAACACATTTGTATTTGTTTGATTAATTCTTGTGTCTTTCAGCCTGTTTCTGCCTATCACCATGAGTGATTCCTTGATACTCAGATTGATAATCAAGATCTCAATTATAACCTCAAGTATTGATGACAACTTGATGATCTGCTGGAAGCACCACCATGTAAAGAAGGCCAAGACCACTCTGGAATCAGTCAAGGGTTAGTGAAGTTTTTCATTGCATGTATTTTAAATATCTACATTGTTTAGGCATATATGATTGTATAAGATGAAATGCATGTATTCTTTCACTACTATTGTAATAACAGAAAGAGACGCATTAGTTTTACTATTACTATTGTTTATGCAAAACATTATAAACTACAGTATAAGCTCACAAAATATTGTGGCCTAACTGTTTAAAACTATTTGTTCTGGGTGTTGATAGTGGCCAACCATTTTTTTCTTTTTCAGAAAGTAATTTGTTTTGTCTGAATTTATGACACCTTATAGGCCATCAACTGTCCACATTGGGGTTTAGGAAATTAGAAGTCTGCTTATGCTGCTTGTCTACTAGTCTTAGGATAAGTTATAAATGTAAGTTTTTTTGTGGTTTTTATCTGGTACAGCTCATAGGAACTCCAATCTTCCCAACTGTGAGAAGGCCTTGCTCCAGTGACTGTTGGTGTGTACTTTAATGTTTCCATTAGTCCCTGGATCTGTAGACCTAGGTGACAGTGGGCTAGAGTAAAATTTTGGTTTTATTTAAACTAAGCCATACTGATGGCCTTTTTTTATCTCAGATTTGGTCATGCAAGTATTAATATATCCTAAAATATTTTTATAGTCTTTCCATTGGTGGAAAAGATGTTGGTATAATTATTTTTAATGGACTGCTAAGATCTCAGCAGACATTTTTCTGAGATATTCTTGAGTGGGAGTCTGTGCAATACAAGGTGGATAGTATTTGCAAGGAAGAGTCCTTCATCTGTCCTGCTTCCACACTAGATATACTGCCAATTTAAGTAGATGTTAACCATAAGCAT